>NW_015653463.1:731930-759467 GCF_001515625.1 Sinocyclocheilus rhinocerous | reverse complement strand
GTTACTTTGTGTGTGCTGTCTCTCTCACACACTCACTCAGGCTGTGCAAGCCTCATCTGGCATGACATAAATACATTATCAGTCACCGTTTACATTGAATTCAGTTAGAATTAGAATCATTCTCACGCGAAACGACATGTTTACACGCGACTGTGAGTGTGTGCGTGGCTGTGACGTCATTGCCGGCGCCGCTAGCAATAAAAGGATTGCCTCGGAATCGGCAAGACGTGAGACTGATCGGCCGGTCACCGATCCGGGCCGCTCATGCAAAAAATCGACCGATTTCGATCACTGGCCGGTCAATCGGTGCATCTCTAATTTTTTTTCATATATGGAAGTCGTGAGGGCACAGCAACTGTTTGGTTACCAGTATTGTTCCAAATATATTCTTTTGTGTTCAGCAGCAGAAGGAATCTCATACAGGTTTAGAAGAACTTCAACAGAATTTTCATTTTTGGGCGAACTATTCCTCTAAAGCAGCCTAATTTAGCTGTTGTTGCCATTTGTGTCAATAATGTAAATCAAACATCAGAAAGAAAATCACTTACTGTCCTTGACTGAATCACTTTTGTAAAATAAATAAGAATGAATGTATATTGAATTTATACAGTGAAGACTATTCGGTCTGTTTGCACATTTTCTTTATACAATATAATATTTATTATTCAGTGCTTTAAGTTTTTAAAATAGGCCGATTTTTTTATGATCTTTGTTCTGTTGTAGCCTAATTTGAGACTGTTTACTTGTCTTCAGTAAGCTTATTTTTACTTGGGAAAATTTTCCCAATTTTCTTATTTTTATATGGGATAAAAATCCTATTTAAAGCTTTTTATATATATATATATATATATATATCATTGTGATGGGGGGCCCTGCAGTAAGTCATAGCCCCGGGGCCCAGTGCGGTCTTAATGCGGCCCTGCTCACAGCATCATTCTAATCAGTGTAAATTTCACTGTGGTTTCTACACTCACTAAGGTCTATTTGTATAATTTCATATACATAATGAATTATTTCATCCATCCATCCATCCTGTGTAGGGTCACAGGGGAGCTGGAGTCTCAGTCCATAGGCAGGGAAACATCCGGGACATTTGTTCAGTCCACCGCAGGCTTGAGTTATTTTAGATCATGTAAATAGAGGCTGGTAAATTAGCTGTAATTGTGAAATGTGTGGCAGTCCAGCGTTGGAATGTGTTATTTTTAGTGTTATTCTGAGAGGTCGTTGTGGCTGATATCAGTGGCGGAGAGAGTGACAGCGGGAATATGTTCCTCGCACACATCAGTCTATCGCTTTTCCACAGCTGCTTCTGTTTTGACATGAACAAATACTCCACTACTGACCTCCAGACAAACACATCACTTAGACTATTTATTCATTTAGTAGAACAGTAAAAGACTGAATTCTAAACTAAATTTCAGGACGAACATGGTCAGTACTTCCTTTGTTCAAGGATTTCATTAACACATACAGTATATTAACTCCTGTAAATATTGTATGTGCATAACCAAATTAATATTCATAATCCTTGCTGTTTTATGACATCACTGGCTTTAAATTGTTTGAGTGTGTCTCACATTGTCTGTGTGAGCGGAGCGACAGGCTCGCATTGTGCAGCCCTGTACACAGCGTACAGTGATTTCTAGTTTATTACATTGAGTGCTTCATTTAATAAAAGGATAAATGTGTGTAGTGAGTGCTAAGTGCTCCTGCTTCACTTTAATTTAAGGTGAGGTGATGACCTGCTTAGACTGTTTCTATGGAGATGACAAAATGAAGAATAAATTATAAAAAGACACACAGAAACTTGAAGGTCTTTATGCGAAATAAAGGTTTATAGCTCCGATAGCCTTAAGATACTGTGTAATGTATGACAGAAATACTCCTATTGCATAATATTGAATAGAATAGAAATAAATGTATACTTCTATTCAGCAAGGATGACAGGATTGATCAAGAATGACAGTAAAAACAGTTACGTCACAAATAAATGCTGTTTCTTTCAAATAAATGCTGTTTCGAGTCTGGTATTCATCAAAAAAGTTGAAATATCATAATCGTGCCAGCTTCAGACATGTGATGCTATTAAAAGAGGCATAGACAGAGTTTGTATATGAAGCAACAAAAAAAAATGTCACAACCACAGTTTGTCTTCTTGCTGCTGGTGTACTTTGCATTGCCTTTGACTTTATGCAGCGTTCAAGCTGGCTTATGTAAATGAATCTTTTCTCTAATTCAATAAGTACAGTGTACGTATAATCATTTTTTTCAGTTTGTTTCCTGTTGCATTGCATACTTGTTATGGCTTGTTACTGCTCTGACTCTTGCAGCATATGTAGTTGTGCGCTGGTGTTTCACACATCTGTCGCCGCAGCAGTCATTGCACTTTCACACGTGTGGAAACATCAGTATAACGGCTGATGAAGACATCTGTAACTCTAGCTCAGCGGGTGCTGGGTGTGTGGGACTCTTGCATTCTTCATTTGGGTCAAGGTCACTGCCTTAAGTACAGGATTCTCTCTGAGGCCGTAAAATAGACTATACCACAACCTCACGTTGATTTTGGGCCAGGGTTTTTGTCCACTTGCTTTTTTTCTCTCCCTCTAGTGATGGCGGATTTAAATACACTGTATATTAGCCCGTCTATTACTTAGTGCAGTTTTGCCTTTTTATGAAATGAACCCACATCTGCTCTTTCTTAATGGCATTAAATGACAAATAGAATCAGTACAGCCAAACGTAAATAGCAGGTCTGTTGCTCAGCCGTCACAAACACACCCAGAGGGCTCTTCATTAATAGGTTTCCTTGTTCAGCTGTTTCGTTTCCTTCAGTCCAGACTCACACGTTGTTCCTGAAATTGAGCTGTAACCTCACAAAAACATTTTTTTCCAAACCATATAATTAAACCTTATAATCTGTCAAAACTCTTTGAAAATGCTGATATTATTAGGAAAACTGTTAGACTTGTTTTAGTATTTGTCAATAGATACTTTTGGTAACACTCTAGTATAGGGACCAATTCTCACTATTAACTAGTTGTTTATTAGCATCAGCGGGTGCTGGGTGTGTGGGACTCTTGCATTCTTCATTTGGGTCAAGGTCACTGCCTTAAGTACAGGATTCTCTCTGAGGCCGTAAAATAGACTATACCACAACCTCACGTTGATTTTGGGCCAGGGTTTTTGTCCACTTGCTTTTTTTCTCTCCCTCTAGTGATGGCGGATTTAAATACACTGTATATTAGCCCGTCTATTACTTAGTGCAGTTTTGCCTTTTTATGAAATGAACCCACATCTGCTCTTTCTTAATGGCATTAAATGACAAATAGAATCAGTACAGCCAAACGTAAATAGCAGGTCTGTTGCTCAGCCGTCACAAACACACCCAGAGGGCTCTTCATTAATAGGTTTCCTTGTTCAGCTGTTTCGTTTCCTTCAGTCCAGACTCACACGTTGTTCCTGAAATTGAGCTGTAACCTCACAAAAACATTTTTTTCCAAACCATATAATTAAACCTTATAATCTGTCAAAACTCTTTTGAAAATGCTGATATTATTAGGAAAACTGTCAGACTTGTTTTAGTATTTGTCAATAGATACTTTTGGTAACACTTTAGTATAGGGACCAATTCTCACTATTAACTAGTTGCTTATTAGCATGCCTATTATTAACATATTTGCTGTTTATTAGTGTTTATAAAGTACATATTCTGCATGACCATATTCTACATCCCTAATCCTACACAATACCTAAACTTACCAACTACCTTACTAACTATTAATAAGCAGCTAATGTATTGAAGCAAAAGTCATAGTTAATGGTTTGTTAATAGCATAATTAGACCTTAAAGTGTGACCATACTTTTTTATAATGAGATAAATAATTATGCCTACATGATACGCAGATTAATCCAATGAATCACATTTGTTGAAAAAAGCCTCCAAATAAAGATAATTGGAAAGCATTACTGTGGGAGATAAAAGCACGATTTATATTATAAAGAGTGATCAATATATAGTTTGATTTGTTTCCATTTCATTGAACATGAGCCTGTCACTGGCCTACAATCAGTCAAACATCAATCAAGTTCATCAGTTTAACGGAAGCAGACCAGGACCATCCAAAGGACACTGTTTTGCATTCCTTTTGTGCTATATTTTTAATTGTTGATCTATATACGCATGCAGAAAGACAACTTTTCAACGCATGCTGTATGAACGGCTACTTCCCTTTTATTTGTCTGTGCTGCCTACTACCAGAAAATATTTTTATCAGTTGCTTTTATCAATGTCATTTTATCACTACATGCATAAAGCAGTAATATCCACCACTTTGACAATATATTTCAAGACAACTGAAGTCATACTTATTTAATTTGATTTTTTTGTTGTTTTGTTTAGTTTGTCTGTATGTACAGTTATAGAGGTAATTCTAACAAAATGTGTGTGGTTAAAACGCGAGGCGCAGTGGAATGAAAAAAACCCCGCAAACGTCAAAACTTTAACTTGAGTGGCACATTTTTAGATCATCTCTTGTGTGAGACGCTGCTAAAGATGCCTGACCAAAAGTGAATGTTCTGTCATCATTTACTCGTTCATGTTGTTTAAGTGCTACTTCTGAGACCAGCGTAAAAGGTGCATTTCTGCCACCTACTGGACTGGAGTATAAAGCACTGCAACAATGTCAACCATGGTGTTTTCTCCTTGCTATAGGCAAATCCTCTCGCCGCTCTCATAGTCTGTAACACTGTGAAAACAGACAAGTGCATTTTCAAAGTTTTTAAATTCCTTGTTTTATTGTTGTGATTATTTTTTTCTTTTCTTTTATGTAAAGCACTTTGAATTACCATTGTGTATGAAATGTGCTATACAAATAAACTTGCCTTGCCTTGCCTTGCCTTGTATTACCTCCTATTGGAGAAAGTGTAGGCTAACGGCTAACTTGGATCACATGTGCTGTAATAACCAATCACATTACAGCCTTGACGTCATTGAATTTCAGTCAGAGCTGTGCGACACTCAGTCGCTGTTTACGGATCCCATAGGAATGAATGAGAGTGCCATAAACTGAATCCCACCTGTCACAAAAAGTCAGTGACTTCTCTTATAAAACAGCATTTTTTTCATAGTACAATCCAAAAGTATTGTTTAGTGTAAAACATGTTGAAGATTAGCAGATAGGCTGTCGATTCATTAAATGATAAGCTGTTTCCTCTAAAAAGCTATAGGGAAGCCTCTCCTCCATTGACATCCATTCAAACAAAACGGCCTCTGGTCTCCTTTCCCACGTGCTGCCAGACCGGAAGCGTTAGCTTTAGCCGTTACGCTTTTTCGGCTAGTGGTTGCAGGCTTGCCTTCTACTGGCTTTGTCTTTGGAGTCCCTACTAATGAGCTGATGACCATAATCAGGTGTGTTTGATTAACGAGACATGCAAAACATGCAGTGTTGGGGTGCCTCCAGGACCAGGGTTGGGAACCACTGGTCTAAATCATCAATAATGTCATCCTGTTAGCCTGAAAAGAGTGTTGAGCGTTTGTGTGGTGTTTGTTTTGCAGGAGTAGCAGTGGTACAGTCCCGTAGTGTCAGTCATGGTGGCGCTGTCGCTGAAGATCGGGGTGGGGAATGTGGTGAAGACCATGCAGTTCGAGCCCTCCACCATGGTGTACGACGCCTGTCGCATCATCCGGGAGAGAGTTCCAGAAGCCCAGCTCGGCCAGCGTGAGTCCGTCACCAGACACTCACAACCCTGAAAAGAAGTGACAAATTCAGACAAAAAGCATTGGAAGTTCTCATGTGAATGGCAGTGTTATTAAACATTTGATGGCTGAAATATTTACATCTCATGTCAGATTGATCAACTGTAAAATTTAAAGTACAATTAGTAACTTATATCAAATTTCCACATAATCAAATGAATAAAAAATAAATTTTTTGATAACACTTTAGTATAGGGACCAATTCTTACTATTATCTAATTGCTAATTAGCATGCCTATTATTAACATATTGGCTGTTTAAAAAGCACATATTCTGCATGAGCATATACTACATCTCTAATCCTACACAATACCTAAATTTAACAACCACCTTACTAACTATTAATAAGCAGCAAATTAGGAGATTATTGAGGCAAAAGTCATAGTTAATGGTTTGTTAATAGCGAGAACTGAACCTTAAAATAAAGTGTGACGAATTATTTTAACGTTAATAAAAATACATACTTTGTGACTGACAACTTTTGTTATAGAATACACTTGTTTGAGCACAGTTTGGCCGTTGGTTTACTTCAAATTATTTTCAAGATCTGTTAATTTATCCATTGTTCCTTTCATTATGGCTTAGGCCTGCACGATTAATCGTTTGTAAACCGAAATCGCGATTTGAAAAGGTGCGATTTTCAAATCGCAAGAGATGCGATTATTTCGATTAAGGACTATCACCAGAGGGTTAAATGGCAAAAACTTTTGCTGGCATTGTTTCAACCTTAATGTAGGTTATGGTCAGTGTTTTACTGATGTAGAATTGTTTACAGTGTGTTTGGGTTCTTAAAAGTTTAATATTTTATATATAATTGTTATTTATAAAAATAATTGTTAATTTAACTTTAAGATACTGTAGTTATTTTCTTCATTTGTCATGACAGATGTTTGCATCATGACAACTTTATTTAAAAAAAATGGCCACAATGTTTAAGAGGTTTTAAATAAACAGTAGCATAGTTTGTGATAATACTTGGTATTTCTTTGGTGCTGTTAAAACCACCACAACAAACCTGTAGCTCTTTTATGAAATAGTAATAAATCGCATTTTAAAATCGCAAATCGCAGTTTTGATCAGAAAAATCGCAATTAGATTTTTTCTCCAAATCGTGCAGCCCTATTATGGCTATAAAGTCATGCAAAAATGATATTCAATCTCCACAATATTATTATTGTACAGAGCGCACAAGTACCTGAGAAAATCATTGAGCTGAATCCTCCATCACTCATCACATATCTCCATCGCGGCTCGTTAGGACAAAAACTGATTAACTGGGAAACGATAACTTTCATCACCTGCTGTGCTATCGCGTCACATCTGATATCCATAGACGTTTTTTTGGTTTTAGTTAAATTGCACATACATTTTTTTTAATCAGATCAGTAAAAAATCAGTTTGTCATTCACTGTTAGTCTTCCTCTATCCCAAATTTAATAACTTCTCCCACATTTCATAAAAAACTTAATACATAGCCTACAGCTGTCATGGGCAGCAACACTAGTCAAATTATCCATATTTGGCTAAAATCCCAGCATAATATCTCTGATTTTGGTCTCCATTTTTAGCATTTGTTCCACCCAAATTCTCTTCCTTTCAAAGGGTAAAGAGAGAAAAAATACCAGAGAAGCCAAAACATACCACAGAAATCAAGCGTAAATCTAGTTTGTGCTGCGGCGCTATAATGGGCCTGTATCAGGGTGCGGCTGAGTCCCAGCTGTTATGTAATAGTCCTCAGTACTGCTCTACATACTTGTCTTAACCTGTCAGTCATTCGTCTGTATGACAGACTGCTTTCGTCCAAACTCAACAGCTTATGTGGAATGTGTAGTGGTCTTAAATAGCTCGTCTGTCAGTGTTGCCGCTTTACATTTGGAGGACACCATCTAATCCCTCAGAGGAAAAAGCTCAAATTCTTTCCTGGCATCACCAATGAAAATTATAGTCAAAGTGTTTACATAAACTGAGCAGTAATCTGGGCCCAATTTTAAGTAAAACAATTCGTATTTTCTAACTTGACCTAATCACTTAAGGAAGAAAATCAAAGTTTTTGGAAGCCAAACAGTGTCTCTAGTGCTTGAAACTGGCGACAGTAGTTGTTTTTTAAATCCAAAACATGTCATTTATGCAGGGCTCAGCGATAAGGATTTTTTTTCTACGAGCCCAGTTGGAACAGTGGCTCTGCCACAAAATAAAAATAAGTAATTGTTTTCATTGTTTTGTAACCTTGTTTTCTAATAAATAAGGTTGTTATGACTAAAACTTTAGATACCTGGGAAATTGTACAGTTCTTGTTTCCTTACCACAGCAACAATTAGTGGTTCAATCATTATTAAAGACAAGTAAACAGAAATAAGAACAAATAATCAAGTTTCACGACAGTAACTCTAAAAAACTATGTAAGTAGCTCAAATAAATACAGTAAAATAAAGATGCAAATAAAATGAACATTTGGGGTGTGTCACAGAAAACCGCTTATCAGACAGCGGGCGAAAACTGAATTGAGTTCTTTTTCCACATCATCTTTTGTTATTCTTTAAAGGTGACATATCATGAAAATCTGACTTTTCCAGGTTTTAAGTGCTATAATCAGGTCCCCGGTGCATCTACCAACCAAGGAAACGTGAAAAAGATTAACCCAGTAACTTACCAGTTCTAATGCCATGGCGAAAGTTTGAGCAAAACATGCTAACTGTTCTGTCTTTGGCTGCACAGACGAGCACAGCACACTATTTAGAGTCCCAGCCCCAGAGGAGACAACAGAGCAGTGGATTTATTGATTTATTTACTGTATATTGCTGCTGCCACACAGATCTAAAATGAACATGTGATTTATTTCCCAGCTGTTTACCTTCACAGACATAACCGACTGTTTTTGTAACTCGTGTGTTTTTAATCTGACCGCCCACTAACTCTGCTGTCTTCTTGCAGCCAGTGACTATGGCCTTTTCCTGTCAGATGAGGACCCAAAGAAAGGTATTTGGCTGGAAGCAGGCAAAGCCCTGGACTACTACATGCTGAGAAATGGGGTGAGTCTAGAATATTTCAAATAAAACATCAAGTAAAGTAATTCAATTAAAATATTAAATAGAATAATGCTCATTGTGAGTGCGCTCTCTATAAAATGTTTACTTCTCTAGTAATCACAAATGAGTGGAAAATCATAAAAAATCAAAGGTGTGGAATTCATGCCCATTGTTTCTATATTTCACTGGGATTGTCTTCAGGAAAATGAAATTTTAAATGTATTTGAAATAAGTCCATGCACTTCTAAGCATCTGTAACTGGTAAAGCATGGATCTAGCAAAACCAGGTTCAAGTGTTGATTGCCAGTGTACTTACTGATAAAATATAACTGTAAATTACTTTGTAGCATCTGTCAAATGAAAAAATGTAAATGCCAACATTATTTGTAAAATCAGTGTTATATTAAAATTATATAAACGTGATAGTCAGTCCTTAAAAACTGACACTTATTTAAGATACAGCAGATAACACTAGTGAACATAATTTGCTGAGATTTATAAAGGATTTTTCATAAGAACATGCATTTTTTAGGACACTCTGGAGTACAAAAAGAAACAGAGACCCCTGAAGATCCGCATGTTGGATGGAACTGTTAAAACAGTCATGGTGGATGACTCAAAAATCGTCAGTGACATGCTAATGACCATCTGTGCCAGAATAGGTAAGTTAGTATCCATATGAGCGAGAACTCCATTTTGCCTGCTTTTTAGTAATTTCTAGGCCAGATCTCTCTTGTTTTATATTATACATGGATATCAGGTCTTTCCAAGTCAGTTGCATTAGCTCACTGTGCTCACTGAGTGCTCTCAGCATTGAGGTACCACAGGGTTCAGTGATCGGACCGCTGTTTTTCCTCTATCTACACCGTACCACATGGGATAGTCATCCAGTCACATGGGCCCTATTTTCACTTGGTATAAAGATATTTTTTGGTGATCCAATAAGAAGTGGTTAGTGTTAAATATAGGTGGAAACAGGGTCTAAAACATTTTGTGATCAGATTACTAAAACTACATTTGGATGTAGTCAGTAGCACTTAAGATTATGAATGGAGGTCTGCAACAATACTTAATGGAGGTCTGTAAAAATTATATTTAGAGGTTTAATTTGAACTGTTATGACTCTTGAGGAGCAGTTTGAATGCAATGACAGAGTAAAACACTTCTGGTTTCTCAGGCATCACAAACTATGACGAGTACTCGCTGGTGCGTGACGTGGGAGAGGAAAAGAAGGAAGAGACCATGGGGACACTGAAAAGAGACAAGACCCTCCTGAGGGATGACAAAAAAATGGAGAAACTCAAACAGAAACTTCACACAGATGATGAGTGTATGTCGCTTCCTGCTTACCATGAATAAAATAAACATTGATGCATGTTGTTTGCTATTTTAGCAGGACTTCAAAACAATACATACAGTGTATTCTCAACCTGTTCACTCAAGGGAATTTCATAATGACAAAATGCATATTCTCATGTATTCTAGATTCTTGTTGATTGAATTTCTTTACACTGCGCTCTGGCTAATCCATTAAAAAAATACATATAATTACATTTTTGGATTTGAAAATAAATTTTAAGATTAAGGTTTTTAAGATAATGAGAAATGAAAATTCAGTCAAGTGTTTCCAAGCTTTTACATGTGGATGATATTTTGGAATCTAGTTGAATTTACTGATGTCAGAGCTGCATTTCAACAGTGAATTGGTTGGATCATGGGCGGACGCTGCGAGAGCAGGGTGTGGAGGAGTCTGAGATGCTGCTTCTCAGAAGAAAATTCTTCTACTCGGACCAGAATGTGGATTCCAGGGACCCAGTACAGCTCAACCTGCTCTATGTGCAGGTAAACACCACAGAGCATCACCTTTACATCATAATCATGTCATTTGTAAACTGAATGATATCTCTCTAGTTTTTGTCCTTAATGGCAAAGCATTCTGTCAGTTATTTATGTGGCATTTATATGGGGGAAGCTACTGTACACTCACTTCGAAATCTCATTGGTCTAAAATCACAGTCTACATAACTGTATGTTAAACATTAAAAATGGTCTGGTTGGCTGTAATTGTGATGCTTTCTGCATCGTTTCACTTTTAGTGTAGACAAGTTACTTCTTGCTAGAAATGTATGATGCAGTGTCTGCATAGTTATATCAGGTTGTTGCTAATTTTGTTCAAATTCAATTGCATTTACGTACTGTATGTTGTATCCCAGGCCCGTGATGACATCCTGAACGGCTCCCACCCTGTCTCCTTTGATAAGGCCTGTGAGTTTGCCGGATATCAGTGCCAGATCCAGTTCGGAGACCACAATGAGTTGAAACACAAACCAGGATTCCTTGAGTGAGCTCAACACATTTCTATTTATCCTTGCTTTACCTGTATCTGTGAGTGTACTGCTTTAGTTGCATAGAAACTTCTTTATTTGGGTTGTTAATTAATTAAAATGTTTAATCACAATTTAACCACCTAATTATGTGGTAGTTAATGCCATCAGAGCCTTCAAAACCAACAGATTCTGCATTTCTCAAACTGCGTGAGAACAGAAATGCAAACACTGAACTCAAATTTACAATAACATCATTTGTTTAAGTTTACACTCATGGTTATGTTTACTGTTAGGTTCGAGTAAGTTAAAAGTACAGGCAGTTTCGGCTCGATCAATCAATTCTTAAAATATTGGTTTATTTGCATAAAATCTTTCTTTTTTTTTTTTTTGCTTTTTCAAATCATATTTTCATAAACAGTAGTAGTAATAGTTTAGCCATGGCGGCTGTTATGTCTTGTCTTTTATGTTATGTAATGTCTTGTCTGTTAATTTAATCAGGAACAGAGTTGATGAGATTACCTCTGTTTCTATGAATAATAACCATGTTTCAATGTGTGCATGATATTTCACATGCCAGGTTTTTGACTAAATTACATACAGTACAAACAGAAAACGTGACTTTTGTTAAACTTCCAGCACTACTATTAATCAGCCATCACTGTACTGGATTGAGTTGTAAAATCATGATCTTGTTTTTATACATCAGTTCCCAGCACAAGCTACTGCTATATTCACCAGTCCAGACTGCTTTCATTCTCAAAATATTAATGAAAATAAAACTAATTCTTGATTCATGTCTGTCTCATCCAGTTTGAAAGAATTCTTGCCCAAAGAGTACATCAAGAACAAGGGCGAGAAAAAGATCTTCCAGGTGAGGTTATGCAGGTTATGTGTAATTTATTATTTTTTCATTTACATACATTTACATTTAGTCATTTAACAAACGCTTTTATCCAAAGTGACTTACAAATGAGGACAATAGAAGCAATCAAAACCAACAAAAGAGCAATGATATGCAAGTGCTATAACAAGTCTCAGTTAGCTTAATGCAGTACACGTAGCAAGGTTTTTTTTAAATTATATAATAAATAAATAAAAAGAAAACCGATAGAATAGAAAACGAATAGAGCAAGCTAGTGTTAGATGCCTTTTTTTGTTTTTTTGTTAATTGTATAATAAATAAAAAGAAAAAAAATGGAATACAAAATAGAATTTTTTTAAAGAATAGAATTAGAATAGAGAGTGCATTTTTCATACCCATGTTAGGCGCAGCACTATGCGCTATATGAATTTTAATTTAATGATAAACTCGTCTCTTTAAGGCACACAAAAACTGCCAAAACATGACAGAGATTGAGGCCAAAGTCAGCTACGTCAAACTGGCCAGATCTCTGAAAACCTATGGAGTGTCCTTCTTCTTAGTCAAGGTAAAGATCTCACGCCTTATCTGAGCTCTAATATTAATAAATGGCTCCTGCTTTCTTGTGTTAATGCTAATGTTTATTCTCTTTACAGGAAAAAATGAAAGGAAAGAATAAGCTTGTTCCGCGTTTGTTGGGCATCACTAAAGAGTGTGTGATGAGAGTGGATGAGAAGACCAAAGAGGTGATACAGGAGTGGAGTCTGACCAACATCAAACGCTGGGCCAAATGGAATACAAAATAGAATTTTTTTAAAGAATAGAATTAGAATAGAGAGTGCATTTTTCATACCCATGTTAGGCGCAGCACTATGCGCTATATGAATTTTAATTTAATGATAAACTCGTCTCTTTAAGGCACACAAAAACTGCCAAAACATGACAGAGATTGAGGCCAAAGTCAGCTACGTCAAACTGGCCAGATCTCTGAAAACCTATGGAGTGTCCTTCTTCTTAGTCAAGGTAAAGATCTCACGCCTTATCTGAGCTCTAATATTAATAAATGGCTCCTGCTTTCTTGTGTTAATGCTAATGTTTATTCTCTTTACAGGAAAAAATGAAAGGAAAGAATAAGCTTGTTCCGCGTTTGTTGGGCATCACTAAAGAGTGTGTGATGAGAGTGGATGAGAAGACCAAAGAGGTGATTCAGGAGTGGAGTCTGACCAACATCAAACGCTGGGCCGCTTCTCCCAAGAGCTTCACGCTGGTACCAACACACTCCTCTAAACACACACACTGTGTTCTGATAATAACTCACACTTGACACTGTGGATATGATGTGTGCTAAGGGTGTTTCACAGCTATGTGGTCACTGTTTCGGTTTGATTTGGTCCATTTTGGTGAAAATTAGGATTGTTTAGGTTAACAATATAATAATATAATTCACCCTAAAATGAAAATTCTGTCATTTTTTATAAAATTTCGTCATTTATGTCCATCCTTTGAAAATCCACACAACCAAAATGTTTAATGTACCAAAAAGTACAAAAAGAAGTCATAAAAATTCTGAAGATGAACCAAAGTCTTTGGAATGACAAGAGGGTGTGTAAACAACTTCACCCCAGTACATATGTTTGTTTTTCAAGCCAGCCTTTGTGCAGAGCGTGCTGTCCTCTTAATACAGTGTTTCCCAACCTTTTTTTAGTAAAAATATTTTTTACACGGCACCCCTGCTCTCGACAGACGGCACCCCGGTTGGGAAACACTGCTCTAATAGTTTTGTGATGATCCTTTGGCAGTGAGTTTATTACTATTACGATGACTTTGTTACTTAATTTTTACCTTATGATTCAGATTAGTGTCCACAGGAAGTTTGATTCACATTCTTTTTTTAGCTCTGACATCAAGGGCACAATTATACACAATCACTATATATTATGTGAGTTATGAAGTTCGTGTATCAGAGATAGGTTAAACTGGCTGTTTCTAACAGGAAAAATGTATTATTATTTTTTTTTGGAAAAGAACAGATCATCCTCTAACAACAGATTCCCAAACTTTTGTCAGCTGAGCCTCTTTGAACTAAAATATTTACTTTTAAATATCTTTTGAGATTTACAGTTAATATTTCAATAATCTAACAACACATTTACATGTTTATGGTTCTCTGGGTTAATGGGTACAAGATATACAGGTGAACACAATATTTTGTGTTTTTATTAAGTAATGTATTTTTATTTTAAATGCATTTATTTTAATTGTACATTTTTATGATTTAATTCAGTATTAGCTTTTCATCAACTGACAAACCTCTTTCAGTTCCCTCACAAATCCCAGTTTAGGAAACGAATAATGCCCGATAATATTTTCAGACACATGCAGGAATGTTAAAGCTGCGACAGACAAAATCAGTTCCTGTTTCTTGTAATAGACTGAAGCAGTTATCAATGCTGAACATTGTTTATGCATCACGAAGCACAGCAGTAATTCAGTATTTAGACTCTGGCTGCAGACTTATTGATTACATTAAATGAATTATTTCCGTCCTCCAGCTCTCTGTTACTACACACTCAGACACACTCAATACATTTTGCTTTTTTTCTTGCTGCACAGAATTCTCAAGCATTGTGAATTAGAGTGGACCTATTCCATGCCTGCTATGTAATTTCACCGTGAAATTAAAAATGTATTAAAAATGTAATTTTTTTTCTAAACCTAAGAAAATATTTGCTCATTTTATACAGCCTAATGTATGAATGCGCAATTCACTGTTCAATAACAATGGCAGCACCAAGTTAATTAATCATCCAAACTATTGTTTTACTATTTAGTGTTTTATAGTTTGCTGTATTATTTACACAGTTGTTATTTTTGTTGCCCTATAAGTGTGATGTCATATGTTTAAACTTCCTTCTTCAGGACTTTGGAGACTATCAGGATGGTTACTACTCTGTTCAGACCACTGAAGGAGAGCAGATTGCGCAACTCATCGCTGGTTACATCGACATCATTCTCAAAAAGGTAACATGCCATGACCAATCTCATTGTTAAACTTTAGTAAATCATGTGAAGTCTGACGACTTATTTTTAATTTCACATATTGTTGGACTCACAAGACTAGCTTCACCCTCAGAAAGGAATGCATTCAGGTTACAAATCATATATTTACACACAAAGCTGGAAACTGGCTGTCATTAGGCAGCTTTTAGGAATAAGGGCACATAGGTTTTTGCAAGGAAAAAAATATTAACTGGATTTGATGTTTTCCTCAATTTTCTTTAGTGTTTTTATGCAACCATTTGCGGAGACTGATGCATCATTATTTTTAAAAAAAAATTTCTATGGTGGACTATTATTGTGCAATTAACTATTTTAGTTGTGCAACAAAATCTTTAAGAAATCTCTGACGACACCTTTTCAATTACTTCTAAGCATTTATTCAAGTCAAGTCAAATTTATTTGTCTAGTGCTTTTCACAATACGTTATTCATGACGTTAATATTTATAGCATCTTAGCAGATTAGAGTTGTGTAATATAGATAAATGCGATCATACAGGCAATCAAGGTTTAGAAATTATTCGTTTATATAGAGATAACATTACTGAGCAAAGGGTCTGAATACTTAGGACCATGTGATATTTGAGTTTTTCTTTTTTAATAAATCTGCAAAAATGTCAACAATTCTGTGTTTTTCTGTCAATATGGGGTGCTGTGTGTACATTAATGAGGAAAAAAAATTAAATTAAATGATTTTAGCAAATGGCTGCAATATAACAAAGAGTGAAAAATTTAAGGGGGTCTGAATACTTTCCGTACCCACTGTATATATATATCAATCTTTAAATATCTTTACATATAGAGCTATGCGATTAATACAGTTTACATTTTGTGATGATATACATAATCACGCAGCCGAGATTTGCAACATAGTATGTTACGTGAGTGTACTGTATTTATGCAGGTAAAGTAGTATGTACTATATATCAAACTTTTAATAAATTGCTGGATGATGATATAGTTTACATTTTTCAGTGATATAACAATCAAGCAGTTGACATTTGCTAATGCATACTGCTTAATGTGAGTGTATGCATTTAGGTAAGGTTGGATTTACTTATAATATTTGTATAATTTGTTATTAATTATTAATGTGTGAATTATTTGTTATGTGGTGACATTAGCCAGGTTTCCATCCAAAGTTTCCATCCCAAGTCAAAAACCACCTCAAGCGAGAGTAAAAACGTATTTTTTAATAATTTATTTTTATTCGAAATTTGGCGTTTCCATCACTTGTTTCTCATGCGATACTTCAAAATGCGCATTAAAATAGGGTGATGGAAACAAAGCTATTGACACAAGCGGTGGTGCATTGATTTACATGTCTCTACCTGTCTAAGTGGGCATTTCCTAGACAGAATTAACTGCTTTGTGGACCAGACTTTGTCGTTACAAAGGTTTGGCTCTGCAAGTCTTCTGGTGATCACACATAATCACACATAATCTGCTACTGCAGGTACTCTTTTGAAAACACAGGGATTTTGCAATGGGCAGCACTCCCTGACATGAGCACACTTCACAACCATCACGCTCCTAGTTTCACAATAACCCCGTGACCTAGAGAGGTCAGAGTTGCAACTTTGTTGAAGGATTGATGGAGTTCAGTTATTAAGCAGATCTTTTTCTCATCATGTCTGTCTAATTTTTAATGGATGTGTAATGGGTCTTTGTGAAATTGCTGCTGCTGGTTCTCTGCGGTGTGAGGAATTCCTCAACAAACCTTCATGTTTGACCAGTCTAGAGAAAGACACAGTCTGCTCTAAAAAACATTCAAGTCCTGCTCTCAAGTATCTTTCGCCAGCTCACTGTGTCTGAAAACCTCTTTATCTGCAGAAAAAGAGCAAAGATCACTTCGGCCTGGAAGGTGACGAAGAATCAACCATGCTGGAGGACTCGGTATCTCCCAAAAAGTGAGCGTCTTTTCATAGTTCATCGCGTACTAGTGTGTTTGAAAGTAGTATGGTGTTGCTCCATGCGCTTACATATGTCACACATCGTTTCCTGTTATAAGTCTGAGTTACAGCATTCGATCTAATGGTAACCTGTGATGTATTATGCTCCAGGTCAACAGTTCTCCAGCAGCAGTTTAATAAGGTCGGGAAGGTGGAGACGGGCTCTGTCGCTCTGCCGGCCATCATCCGCTCTGGTGCCGGAGGTCCGGAGAGCTTCCAGATGGGCTCAATGCCACAGGCCAAACAGCACATCACCAGCGGACAGATGCACCGAGGACACATGCCCCCTCTGGTCAGATACTGTATACACACGCACAAACACTACAGGAACGACCACTGAATGTGTTCTGAAGGATGGGCTCTGCTCTTGATGTGAATATGAGACATGTCTATGTAATTGTACTCACTCTACCAGTCAGTGCTGTTTGTTTGGGCTGTACTGTGAGCTGTCTGTGTTCTCTGTATCTTGCAGACATCAGCTCAGCAGGCTTTGACCGGCACCATTAACTCCAGTATGCAGGCGGTGCAGGCAGTTCAGGCCTCTCTCGACGAGTTCGACACCCTGCCTCCACTGGGCACTGATGCGGTGAGATGCATTATTCATATAAATGTAACTTTTAATCGCCTCAGTCACTTTTCAAATGTGCAGTATTTTATTTACCCCAGTGTTCTGTTTGGGTCATTTTTGACCCGGGTGAAAAATAAAAATCTTAAGTTTGTTTGTTTGTTTGTTTTTTTGTTTTTTTTTCAAAATGCCTTTGGTTTCTCTACAACATTGTTCAAAAAATAATAATATTATATTATATAATGTTGTGTATATTTATGGAATTATAAAAATGATCCAGCAGAAACCCAAGCAGCATATTTTTCAAACACTCATGACAGATGTCACTACTTGCTTCTCCCAGCAATTGTTTTTCAATTGACATTTGCATAAATGTGACCATTTCTCAAATGCTCCATGCAAACCATAAGATTGAGAAAATTTATAAATTAGCATATACTAAATTTAATGTACAAAATTAATAGGATAGTGCTTTATTTTTATTTTTTTTATTATTGAAGTCGAGTCTTTTTTGAACTGAGCATACAGGTGCATTTTTTTATTTAAATTTTCTTCTTTCTTTTTCCTAGAGGTAAAAATATTTGGTCTTTTTTATATGGGACTGACATAGCAGTAACACTTTAGATCAGGCACACTATTCACTATTAACTAGTTGCTTATTAGCATGCATATTACTAGCATATTGGCTGTTTATTAGTACTTATAAAGCACATATTAATGTCTTCTTCTGCATGACCATATTTTAGATCTCTGAACCTACCCAATACTTAAAGTAACAACTATAACAACTACCTTACTTGCTATCATTAAGCAGCAAATTAGGAGTTTACTGAGTGAACGTGTTCCCTAATCTAAAGTGTTACTGAAACATGTGCCAGTGATATTGACATTTCAACTTTGATAGAGTTCAGAAATTATATTAAAAGGAGATTCTGATTAAATGGTGTGGGACTGACCAAAAGAAAAAGTGTGGACAAGATTTAGCCAATGCAGTCTAGAAGACAATAGACTGCACGTAATGTGTGGAAAGAAACATTTCTGACATGCTGCTGTAATCTGCTGTAGCGATGAATGTATATCATGTGCTCAGTACAGTATTGAGCATCCTCTCTCTCTCTCTCTGATGTTTAGGCCTCTCAAGCATGGAGAAAGAACAAAATGGACGAGTCCAAACACGAGATTCACTCTCAGGTGGATGCCATCACTGCGGGAACTGCCTCCATGGTCAATCTGACTGCAGGTGACACTCATCGTCACTAGCTGACGACTCTTTATCAAAACTAAAAACATCAACTAGTGGGACGCCGGATATATGTCATCCTTCCCACATAGTTTGGTCATGTGGTAAAATGTAGTTTGTCCCTGAACGTGTCTGTCAGGTGACCCAGCAGAGACGGATTACACCGCTGTGGGCTGTGCTGTCACCACCATCTCCTCCAACCTGACCGAGATGTCTAAGGGTGTCAAACTGCTGGCGGCGCTGATGGAGGACGAGGGAGGAAATGGCCAACAGCTTCTGGGTGCTGCCAAGAGCCTGGCGTGTGCTGTGTCTGAGATGCTCAAGACCGCTCAGCCCACCAGTACTGAGGTATCACCTGAGTGTTTGCAGTACAAACATGCGATTGAGAATGTGGCAAACAGTTGATGTGGTTCATTCATCGGTGTGTTTGTAGTGGAATTGTAAGGAATTTAGTGGTTGTGCTTAATAAAGGAATACTCCACTTCCAGAATAAACATTTCCTGATAGTTTACTCACCCACATGTCATTCAAGATACTCGTGTCTTTCTTTCTTGAGTCGCAAAGAAATTGTTTTTTGAGGAAAACATTCCAATATTGAAGGTTAAAAAAACAATTTCAGGGAAACTCAGCCGAGAAATAAGGGTCTTATCTAGCGAAACGATTGGTTATTTTCTAAAAAAAAAATACAAATTTCTATACTTTTTAACCTCAAATGCCCATCTTGTCTAGCTCTGCGATGCGCATGCGTACTCTATGCACTCCGCTTCAAGACAGTTAGGGTATGTCTAAAAACTCCCATCTCATTTTCTCCTCCAACTTCAAAATTGTCCTACATCGCTGTTGTACCTTTTTTTTTTTTTTGTATAAGGCGTTTGATCTTCTTTGCATGTTCACTTTGCAAACACTGGGTCGGTGCTTCTGCAGCAGTGTAGGGCGATTTTGAAGTTGGAGGAGAAAATGAGATGGGAGTTTTTCGACCTGGCTCCCTTACAGTTTTTTGGAAGAAATCAAAGCTTAAAACCTAAACAAACGCTTCCAATCAAAAGTCTGGGGTCAATAAGATAAGATTTTTATGTTTATGAAAGACATCTCTTAGGCTCACCAAGCCCGCATTTATTTTATTTGAAACAAGGTAAAAACTAATATTGTGAAATATCATTACAATTTAAAATAACTGTTTTCTATTAGAGTATATTTTGAAGTGTAATTTATTCCTGTGATGCAGTGCTGAATTTTCAGCATTATTACTCCAGTCTTTTAGGGTTATTTGATAAATAAAAAGTTTAAATGAACAGCATTTATTTGAAATAGAAATATTTTGTAACATTATAGATGTTTACTCTCTCTTTTGATCAGTTTAATGAATCCTTGCTGAAAAAAATTAATTGCTTTCAAAAAAAATTTAACAATAGTGTAGTTAAAACTTTACCACTATTGTTTTTTTGCTGTCTTGCATGCATTGCTTTGTCCTTTAGAAAATGCTAATAACTCTGTAAATCTAAATGTTATGAGCAAATACTGCTTTAATGTTGCCTTTGCTGTTATGATATGTTAATATTGCTGTGTGTGTCTTCAGCCGCGACAGAACCTCCTGCAGGCAGCGGGTAATGTGGGTCAGGCCAGCGGTGAACTCCTGCAGCAGATCGGAGAGTCCGATGCGGATCAGCACTTCCAGGTGTGACACACACACACGCACACAAACACACACACTGACGCTGGGACTGTAACGCATTAACCTGTGTTCTCATCAGTCTGTAGGTACAGCAGCGTTCACACACTCCAGACGGACACGCTATAGTCAAATGCTGGTAACAACACATAGAAAGAACAATTCATATTCACCAGCCAATCATACTAATGAAACAGTGATCATTATAAAATCAGTTATTTAATGATCACAGTTTGCTCTGGATTATAATGGAAATCATATAGTCATACAGCCGTCCTGTCATAACTGTAGTGTGTAAGATCACGGTGTGGTGACGGGTCTCTATATTCTCATCCATATCCACTGGAAATCAATCTTTTCATTATCCACACTGTTTCTCTGCATGATAGATTTCATCATTTAATTATATCATAATTCTCAAAATTCTGAACTTTGTGTATACAGACCTGTAACTATCAGTAATGAATTGGTGGTTTTTCTGTGTTGAAACGTATCAAAGAGCTCATACCTTTTTTAATATCTAAAAGCATTTAGTTCGCATTTAAGAGCTTACGACAGGCACTGTAAAATTTTTCGAATAATTATCAGTAGAGCCCGACCGATATATCGTTTTGCCGATATTATCGGCTGATATGAGCCTGTTTGCGAATATGCCGCCGATATGAAATTTTTTTTTACAGAACATATAACGCAGATAAAATGCTTGAAATGGTGTAATTACTTAGTTTGTCCAGCAGAGCGTGCGCCATTGTTTGCTACAGGCGACCTGGATGAAACGCTTTAAAGCTTAAGTCTATGGAAAACCATTAAAACTTTGAACGGCCATATCTCCATAACGGCGCGGCGAATCCGCACCAAATTCGGGGGATCCCTTCAGCTCGAGGAACCCTCTCGAACGCGAATCGAGTGTACGTCTAGAGGCCCGCTTTCGAATAAGACCCCTGGGGTTCGGGAGTTACGGGTGGTTAAATTCGCGGTCCGGCACCGACCGATCAAGCGATCCCGGGGGGCTACCGACGCGCGGAGGATGGCGGTGCATCTGCATAGAACAGAATAAAAGCTGGAAAAATGACTGAAGAATTTTTGTGTGAACCATTCTTTTAAAGGGCTGAATGATTCAAGACAAATTTGGGTGGTCACATAGATTTAATAAGCCTTTGCGATTTGAAAATAGCACTAAGCCATATCACAATATCAATTTTAGTTTGATATATCATGCTGCAATAGTTATGCGTGTCATTTATGTTGGTCCATGAACTGGTGTTGTCTTCTTGTCTCGTCAATGTTGTTATAATGTCAAGGCTGTCCAACCATTTGAGATGTTTGATCTCCTCCATAGTGCTTTAAAACAGAATATCCTGTGTAGCATTGAAATAGGTCAGATACATGTTGTGTTGTGTGATCTGATATCAATGACACACTGATGGGATGAATATTTAGTCAGAGGCAGGTGAATTAGGGGGACCTTCTTGTTCTAGAAAGTATTTCTCCTGAGCATTTTGAGTTTCTGGGTCTGTATTCCTAGAAAGAGAGACACTTTTTTTTTTTACATTTTGAATGCATCTTCTATAAGCTGATTTTGTCAATGTTTAGAATTACATTAGCCTAACAAAATGCCTGAAGGTATAACACCAGTAGACTATTATTCACTATAATGTTCTGTAAAAACAACATTTTCAAGTTAAAAGAAGTTCACCTACCATCTCCTCGCATTTTTTCCTATTCCACTGCCGCTTCACATCTTTGTTAACACAAAAGCGCATTCTGTGTGAATGGCACCGATATTCTCTACTTATGGTGAGCCACAGAACAGTTAATCACGTGTGCCGACAAGCAGTTGGATCATTGTTTTCTCTTTACTGTTATCATTGGTATATTGTGTGTCTAATTCTAACGTTTGGTAATATTTCTATTCAAAATCGTGATTCTTCGATTTATAAAAAATAAAATCATGGCAAAACATTAAATTCGAATTAATTGATAAAATCGGAAAAAATTCTCAGCCCTAATGAAACATGAAATTGTCTTTTGCACAACAAGTATCTTAATAAAAGGATTACTGTTTTGAACAACTGTCTAGCAGAAATCACTATGCTCTTAATACTTATAACATGAATAATCTGGTTTGACCTATGCTGGCTCGAGTGCAAGCTGCCATTAAAAATGCCCATACTAAACACAAAGAAATTCTGAAATTCATTGTCCAATTTAACTTTTTAATCAAATGTTTACTGATAAAATGGATAATTTTAATAATTTGCAATACAAATTTGTTTAATTAGAAAAATACAAAAATGTCCTTGATTTATGCTGCTATGTCTGATTAAGTTAAATAACTTATCTATTTGTGTGTGTGTGTGTGCAGGACATGTTGATGCATTTGGCGAAGGCTGTGGCTAATGCAGCGGCGGCTCTGGTGTTAAAGGCCAAGAATGTGGCTCAGAAAACAGAAGATTCAGCTCAACAGAACCGAGTGATTGCTGCTGCCACCCAGTGCGCCCTCTCCACGTCACAGCTGGTGGCCTGCACACGAGTGAGTGTTCACACCGGACTCATCCACAGACGGACTCGCTGACCTCAGCTGATGCTCCTGTGTGTGTTTTATCTGTGTTTCAGGTGGTGGCTCCCACCATCAGCTCACCCGTGTGTCAGGAGCAGCTCATCGAGGCCGGGAAGCTGGTGGCTAAGTCTGTGGAGGGCTGTGTGGAGGCGTCACAGGGGTCGACCAATGACGAGCAGCTGCTCAGACAGGTGGGCGTGGCTGCCACAGGTGTCACTCAGGCTCTTAATGAGCTGCTGCAGCATATCAGACAGTACGCCAGCGGAGGACAGCCAATCGGACGGCACGGAGAGGCCACTGACCGCATCCTGGACGTGACGGATAACATCTTCAGCTCCATGGGAGACGCAGGTACTAGGAGCATGTTTAAGCCTTTTCTTTACTACATTTGAAGTGGCAGTGTATTGTAAGATATGGATAGATTATATGTTGTTGGTAAAAAAAAAAATCCATTCCAAAAATGTCCAGTTCCATTGTTCATATGCATACACAGTACATACATATACACATACAGTCATATATATACACTCTTAGACTATTTACCATACAAAAAAAAAATTCTTCTAAAAATAAGAGGATTCCACATTTAACTTAATTAAAATAAAGATAACGAGACTGATAAATAAAATTCACTTCAAAAGTAGAAGCACATTGATTACTTAAGCATTATGCATTTAAACTTATAAATAAACATAATTCATTATACAACAGTATAACTATTAATAATAGTTATACAATTAATAAATAATTTAAATAAAATGATTTAAACTATTAAATAGGGATGCAGGATATTATCGGAAAGCCCATCCGGTAAGGTGTTTTATTTATTCAGGGGGCGCTGTTGGTCTACTTGCAATAAAATGAAAGTAAAATACCCAAATAACATTAAGATTGTGTTTCTGATTGAATAAAGCAATAATCTATGTCATAAAATCACGAGTATGTTTTGATTTAAAGGTCAGAAGCTATATCTTACATTAATTAAGATCACAAACATGACACTTGTAAATTAAATAATTATAAATATATACAGATTTATTCATTAATGTGTAATATGTTTTTTTTTATTTTTTTTTTTTTATTGTTTATGGCACTTAAATAGAAGGCGCTCTAAAAGATTTTCAGAATTTTTACAACTCTTTTGCTTTAGGCCATCTACAAATTTTAAATCTTCCAATAAAATATTAAGGTTACCACTTCATTTCTAAAAAAAAAAACCCCCTAAAGTTTTCAAACAAAAGGAAATATATCGGTATCGGCTGTTGGCCAAAATGAGTTGAAAAGTATCGGATATCATATAAAAATCCAATATCGTGCATCCCTACTATTAAAGTATGTTACAGTATGTACTACAAATATTTTTGGCTTTTCTGATAAACTGCCTGCTGTTCTTTTATTGTAAGCAGTGTTGGAGAAAGTTACTTTTAAAAGTAATGCATTGCAATATTGCGTTACTCCCTAAAAAACGGACCAATTGTGTTACTTAGATACTTTTTGAAAGTAATGCAATGCGTTACTTGTTTTTTTCATCTGGGCCTGCTTATTTTTTTATTTTATTTTTTATATATAAAAAGTTCTAGTTTTGGCTAGGGATGGGTACCGAGAACCGGTGCGTAATTGGGTCTATACCGGAATACCGATAAGCTTCAGGACAAACGATACTGTTATCGATACTTGCGTTGTTTTATCTCCATATACTTCAATGTTAACGACAAATTAGAAGCTGCTGCTTGTCATTTCCCTTCACTGAATGATGTGGCCGACGTTTGCTCGACGTGCTTGTGATTTCATGCGCATGTGCGGTGTGTGTGTTTGCATGCAATCGGTCATGGCGGCAAGAGTGAAACGTATGAAAGTGTGGGCTCACGTTACAAAACTAGGCGACACCAGTGTCAGATTCAGTTTCTGCTTTAAACGTTTCATTTGCGTGCTGTTCTAACATGTGCTTATTCAGACGTTAACGTTACACCCGAAGCGACCGTACACTAAAAGGCCAGTCAAACAGCACCTGATTACTTAGTTATCTTAGTTATCGTCTGATTGCACTAATACTGCCAAAAACACACAAGATGTACATATAAACACAGTTAATTATGTCTAAAGTGAAAGTAAACAGTTGAGAGAAAAACAGATGCGTGCAGCTCTTAAAGCGGCAGTACTAAACATGCTGCCGTTTGTCATTAAAGGGATACTTCACCCTAAAATTTTAATTCTGTCATTAGTTAATCAGTCATGTTGTATCAAACATGTATTAATTTTTATTTATTCTTGTGCTGAACACAAAAGAAGATATTTTGAAGAATGTGGGTAACCAAACAGTTGCTGGTCCCCACTGATTTTACCAAATAGTATCGATGTCAGTATCGATAAGTATCGGTATCGATAGGCAGTATCGGTATCGATAAAATGTAAATGATACCCATCCCTTGTTTTGGCAAATGTAAAAGCCCTTTCACACCAAAAGTGAAATGAGTAAAGGGCGCAGAAACAAACCTTTCAGTTGTGCTGCCATTCTGATTTGCATGAAGAATAGGACGCAGGACTAGACTCCCCAGCAATAAAAACCCCCACAAATGTTATGTTTATCTAAAGTCATTTTTGCTTGTTAGTATGGTTGAATTGGATCATCGAAGGTCAGCAGCAAAGACACTGGTTAATAAAAAGGCATTAAAAACATAAATTATTTTTGTGTTATTTAACATTAAATTCTTGCAGGTTTGCATCATTCTGAGTTTGCATTTCTCAGTTTTTATTCATTTTGAGGAATACTGAATCTGTTTTTGTGCAGGTGAGATTAGTGAATACATGTTCACATTTAGTCTAGAACAGCGGTGGCGAACTCCGGTCCTGGAGAGCCGCAGCCCTGCAGAGTTCAGCTCCAACCCTAATTAAAACTCACCTGCCTGTAGCTTTCTAGTAACCCTTCAGACCTTGATTAGCTTGTTCAGGTGTGTTTGATTAGGGTTGAAGCAAAACTCTGCAGGGCTGCGGCTCTCCAGGACTGACGTTCGCCACCCCTGGTCTAGAACTACAGTAACATCATGTTCACACAGCGAACACAACGCCTCTGCACTTACTCACGATTTCTCTTAACATGAGGACAGGAGAGCTGCCAATGCATGGGAAAACAACGTAACTGGAGTTACTTATTTGAAAAAGCAGCTCAGATGTTTTTCATGTAAAGTAATGCTTTACTTTACTTAGGGATGCACAATATTATCGGACCGATATCGGAATCAGCCGATAATGGCTTTAAATGCAAATATCGGCATCGGCCCGATATGAAAAAAATTTATGCTGATATGTCTTGCCGATAAGAGGAATGCGTTAACTCGCATGTGCTCAGGGTGTGCTAGCGATTATATCATGTCAACAGTGTGACTCATTCTTGAAGCAAAGTTTTGCCTGAATGATGATTAAATTCACTGTTTTGGATCACTGCATTTAAACTGCCGGGTCCTAACGCCCGCTCAGTAAGGAGTTTTAATTCCGTAGGGGGCGCTGTTGGCCTACTTCTAATAAAATGAAAGTAAAATACACAAATTTAGACATTTAGACTGTGTTTCTGATTAAATAAAGCAGTAATTGATGTCATAAAATCATGAGTATGTTTTGATTTAAAGGTCAGAAGCTATAGCTTACATGAATAAAAAAATAAAAAATTTTTTATATATACTCATTTATTAATTAATGTGTAATATGTTTTTAGACAAATTATGAGCTCTAAAAGATTTACAGAATGTTTACAACTCTTTTGCTTCAGACCATCTACAAATGTTAAATCTTAAAATAAAATGTTAAGGTTAATACTGCATCTTTCTGAAAAAAATGCAGCGATTGATATATAGTTTATTTATAGTTTTTTTCAAAGCTTCAATGTACTGTCATTATAAAAGAACTTCAGCCGATAATGGCTTTAAATGCAAATATCGGCATCGGCCCGATATGAAAAAAAATTATGCTGATATGTCTTGCCGATAAGAGGAATGCGTTAACTCGCATGTGCTCAGGGTGTGCTAGCGATTATATCATGTCAGCAGTGTGACTCATTCTTGAAGCAAAGTTTTGCCTGAATGATGATTAAATTCACTGTTTTGGATCACTGCATTTAAACTGCCGGGTCCTAACGCCCGCTCAGTAAGGAGTTTTAATTCCGTAGGGGGCGCTGTTGGCCTACTTCTAATAAAATGAAAGTAAAATACACAAATTTAGACATTTAGACTGTGTTTCTGATTAAATAAAGCAGTAATTGATGTCATAAAATCATGAGTATGTTTTGATTTAAAGGTCAGAAGCTATAGCTTACATGAATAAAAAAAATATAACAATTTTATATATACTCATTTATTAATTAATGTGTAATATGTTTTTAGACAAATTATGAGCTCTAAAAGATTTACAGAATGTTTACAACTCTTTTGCTTCAGACCATCTACAAATGTTAAATCTTAAAATAAAATGTTAAGGTTAATACTGCATCTTTCTGAAAAAAATGCAGCGATTGATATATAGTTTATTTATAGTT
>NW_015653463.1:720431-731876 GCF_001515625.1 Sinocyclocheilus rhinocerous | reverse complement strand
AGACAGACATTTAGACTGTGTTTCTGATTAAATAAAGCAGTAATTGATGTCATAAAATCATGAGTATGTTTTGATTTAAAGGTCAGAAGCTATAGCTTACATGAATAAAAAAATAAAAAATTTTTTATATATACTCATTTATTAATTAATGTGTAATATGTTTTTAGACAAATTATGAGCTCTAAAAGATTTACAGAATGTTTACAACTCTTTTGCTTCAGACCATCTACAAATGTTAAATCTTAAAATAAAATGTTAAGGTTAATACTGCATCTTTCTGAAAAAAATGCAGCGATTGATATATAGTTTATTTATAGTTTTTTTCAAAGCTTCAATGTACTGTCATTATAAAAGAACTTCATTATTGTTTATTTAATTCTAACAAATAAGTTATTGTTAAAAACTAACCAAAATTTAAAAATTATTTGCTTCTAATTTCCACACAGGAGAGACTTGGTGTTGTTTCCAAACAAAAGGAAATATATCGGTATCGGCTATTGGCCAAAATGAGATGAAAAATATTGGCATATCGGATATCGGCAAAAATCCAGTATCGTGCATCCCTAACTTTACTGATTGCTTGAAAAAAGTAATCTGATTACGTAACTTGCTATACTTGTAATGTGTTACCTCCCCCAACACTGATTGTAAGTCACTTTATATAAAAGTGTCTGCTGAATGTCAAAACAGGAACATTTAATAGTCTGTGTTTAATATAGCTTGGACTGATGTGCAGAGACTTGTTGATATGCATATGAATGGAGCTCACGCACAGGCGCGTTCCTCTCTGTGTTCAGGGGAGATGGTGCGACAGGCTCGGATCCTTGCTCAGGCCACCTCAGATTTAGTCAATGCTATCAAGGCCGACGCGGAGGGCGAGACTGACCTGGAGAACTCCCGCAAACTCCTGTCTGCGGCCAAACTCCTGGCTGACGCCACGGCCAAGATGGTGGAAGCTGCGAAGGTGGGACAGAAGAAGCCTCAGTGTGTGCTTTTAGACTGGATTGCTGTGCATGGAGCTGAGTGATTGTTGTGTGTGCCGGCAGGGTGCAGCTGCTAACCCGGACAGCGAGGAGCAGCAGCAGAAGCTGCGTGAAGCTGCCGAGGGTCTGCGCATGGCCACCAACGCTGCGGCACAGAATGCCATCAAAAAGAGGCTGGTCAACAAACTGGAGGTGTCTGCTGAATGTCAAAACAGGAACATTTAATAGTCTGTGTTTAATATAGCTTGGACTGATGTGCAGAGACTTGTTGATATGCATATGAATGGAGCTCACGCACAGGCGCGTTCCTCTCTGTGTTCAGGGGAGATGGTGCGACAGGCTCGGATCCTTGCTCAGGCCACCTCAGATTTAGTCAATGCTATCAAGGCCGACGCGGAGGGCGAGACTGACCTGGAGAACTCCCGCAAACTCCTGTCTGCGGCCAAACTCCTGGCTGACGCCACGGCCAAGATGGTGGAAGCTGCGAAGGTGGGACAGAAGAAGCCTCAGTGTGTGCTTTTAGACTTGATTGCTGTGCATGGAGCTGAGTGATTGTTGTGTGTGCTGGCAGGGTGCAGCTGCTAACCCGGACAGCGAGGAGCAGCAGCAGAAGCTGCGTGAAGCTGCAGAGGGTCTGCGCATGGCCACCAACGCTGCGGCACAGAATGCCATCAAAAAGAGGCTGGTCAACAAACTGGAGGTGAGGACTGACACGCACAAATCCAAACCTTCAAGAACTCGAAGATGTGATGACGTTTTTTTGTGAGGTCACATTCTCTTTTAAAAATAATAGCCTGCACTGAGATGAATTTTAGAAGTGTTGCCAACTATTACATCTCTTTGCTGCCCTATTTGGGTAAAGTTATATGATGTTTTATTGCTCATGGAGTTAAATCTTGCCAAAGGCTACAGTGAAAATGATTTATCGCATTTTTAAAGATTGCAGCGTGTATAGCTCAGTGTTGCAGTTTCACAAGTAACTTGTTGCAACTTGTGAGAAAGAAGAACTATTAGGTTTCGCAAACTCCACAGACCTGTTTCTCTGTTTTATACTGTTTCAGCTTGCTTATTATCTGCAGTGAAAAGAACGGTGTACGGCTTAATTCTTTGTGATATCTGTCCGTCTGTCTCTGTCTAACTGTCAGCCTCCTGCCAGAGCTCTCCAGCAGCCAGCCAAAATACTCCAGTAACTTGCCAGAAGACCCAAGTAGCCCTAGCAGCCAGCTAGAACAGCCTAGCTCTAACAGTGCCTAGCAACTACCAAATAGAAACTTCGTCTATTAACCAACTAAAATATCAGAACTACATAGCAACACCTAGTAAGCAGGCAAAAGACCCTAAAAACCAACTAGTCTGTCTGTCACTTATGCTCACCAAGGATGTTACAGTTTTCTGTTTGAATTTATTTTAAAATGTAATTTATTACTGTTATAAATTCAGTAGCCATTTCTCCAGTATTCAGTGTCATGTGATCCTTTTAAAAGTTAAAAAATATTCAAAGAAAACCATTATTTAAAAAAGTAATAAATTAGTTTCAGTCCTGCTTTATATTAAGTGGCCTTAACTACTATACATGTACGTCCATCAAAAAATAAGTACAATGTACTTATTTTGTTCATATTGTATTGCAGTACACTTCTGCTGCTATTGAGGTGGGATAGGGGTAAGGTTAGTGACAGGTTTGGTGGTCTGGGTAGGTTTAAGTGTGGTTAAGGTGTAAGGGAAGGGTCAACTGTATAATTATAAATGCAATTATAGAAATTAATTACAAATGTAATTACATGCAGGTATTTTTTAAAATATAAGTACAATGTAAAAACATGTATGTACACAATAAGTGCATTGTACTAAATGTAAGTACATAGTAGTTAAGGCCTCTTAAAGGGATACTCCACCCCAAAATGAAAATTTTGTCTGGATTATTCTGACGATGTCTTTCATACTTTTCCAGACCTTGACAGTGTAATTTACTTGGCAGTCAATGGGACAGTCCCAAGCCTCCCGGTTTTCATCCAAAATATCTTAAATTGTGTTCCGAAGACGAACGAAGCTTTTAGGGGTTTGGAACGACATGGGGGTAAGTGATTAATGACAACATTTTCATTTTGGGGTGGGGTATCCCTTTAATATAAAGTGGGACCTAAGTTTCAACTTGGAGAGCAAAAGAGACTTGTTTTAAAAACATGAAAAAGTTGTGTTTGTTCCAAACTTTTGACCAGTAGTGTATGTATACAGAGACTGTTCACTCATTTTACTATGAATGGGAGAAAATGCAATACACAATATGGCAGAATAAGTCCTGCTTTCTAAAAAAAAAAAAGAGCCAATCACCAATTAGAGGGTAAGAAACCACATTAATGGGTCAGTTGATGTCAGATTTTATTGCTGATTTGAAATAGTTCAGATATTTTTAAATGTGAGTTTAACAAGCAGTTTTTGAGATTTCAGAATTTCCCAATTCAGGTAAATAGAAGTTGGTAGGTTGATAGAAGTATGTGGTTTAATAATAAATATATTTGTGTCATATCTGTTCGTCAGAATGCAGCAAAACAGGCCGCGGCAGCTGCCACTCAGACTATCGCTGCAGCGCAGCACGCCGCTTCCTCCAACAAGAACCCTGCGGCCCAGCAACAACTCGTGCAGAGCTGCAAGGTGTGTGTCTCTCAGCAGCCACTTCCTGTTTCTCTCGGGTTAAAACTAGTTCACACAAGCACTGTGTTTGTGAATTACTGATGTGAGCAGACGTGAAAAATAAAGCATAATTCTGTGCTCATTTTTGATAAATCACTACAGTTTTCCTGCTTGCAGTTTGTTATGATTGATATACAGTCAAACCAAAATTTATTCAGACACCTTGAATATTTCTCACATTATCACAGTTTATTCGCTATAGTTTAGAAAATGGTAATAAAATATGACAAGAACACAGAGTTAAAACTGTGTCAGAGCAAATTCAGCTTGATAATGTCAGATAACTTTGATAGAAAGGCATGTAATGGATTCGGTTGAATAGCTGTCAGCTGTTAATTTAAGCACACAATTAAATAATAACAATTTAGGTCAACCAATTACCAAGCAATGCTTAATTTTGTTCAGTCTGTGGTGTAAAAAGGTCGCATTAGCAATTAAAGAAAAAACACTTAAGCAAAACATGCTCAGGTCAAAGTGTCTGAATAATTTTTGGTCCCAAATAATGTTACAGTACACTTTATTTTGCTAACCACACTTACATAAATGAATAGGGATGTAACGATATTATTAATATCGTGATATTGCGACAGCAAAACTGTCTCTGTTATCGTGGTCACATGACGATATGAAACGTTAGGTCTTCCGAGCAAAAAGTATATTCTAATTTGTTTGGCTTCCTAAAACACCAGTGTGAATGTAATTTAGACTGAGACAGTATATCACAAATAAAATGAGGGTTGAGTCCTCTTTAAGTCAATTCACTGACTTTTTTTCTGACTTAAGTTTTCTTAGTTAAGAACATGGGTTAGATCTCTCAAAGTGCATTAGATAGAATAATTTAACTTTAAAATGTACAAAATTTTGTATTTTTTTCCAGTTCTTCATTTGTCTTTTTGTTTTTTAAATATCGCAATACATATCGTATCGTGGACTTCATATTGTGATATTATCGTATCGTGAGATGTTGATATCGTTACATAGCGTCCTGCACGCACTAGTAAAAAATATCAAAAAATTATGTCTGGTGTCTGAATAATTTTTGGTTTGACTGTATAGTAAACAAGGCCTAGATAATCACATAAGCCCTTGGCTAACGACTTAAAGGAATAACTCTTTGATGTGTTTGCAGGGGGTGGCGGATCAGATCCCTCAGCTGGTTCAGGGTGTGAGAGGGAGTCAAGCTCAGCCCGACAGCCCCAGCGCCCAGCTCGCCCTGATCGGAGCCAGTCAGAACTTCCTGCAGGTCCTTTCACTCTTCTGACCTTCACTTCCTGTTATAACGTGCAAGTCTGCATCATTTGAGCTCATGGTGTCTGTTCTCTTCATCAGCCCGGAGCGAAAATGGTGACCGCGGCCAAAGCTACGGTTCCCACCATCAGTGACCAGGCATCTGCCATGCAGCTCAGTCAGTGCTCCAAAACCCTGGCCAGCGCTCTCGCAGAGCTGCGCACGGCCGCACAGAAGGTACCGTAGCGGAGTTCTGCATTCAGTTTGATAGATCATTTAGTTTGGGGAGAAGTTTTAGCTTTTGTTTTCATGTCATGAAGTTTTGGTTTTCCACCAAAATAAAAGCTTTATGGTTGAATGTTTAAAAATAAAGAAATTACGACAGTTGTTTATTGTAATTTTACTGTTGTTCTGTAAAATTATTATTATTATTAATATAAAACACTTGTTTTTATAATTTACAGTACAATAGTATTATTGCAAAAATAATATATTCATTTCTTTATTTGTTTAATTGTTATAATTTAAGCAATACAATCTAAAAAATAATATTAACCTTTTTTGAATGATCTATATTTGACAGGTGGTTGGAGGGGAGATGTTGTCAAGTATAAGAGCTTGCTGTCATCCACCGACTAGGAAAGTCATTTCAGAGGTGGAGCAAGTTATTGCATTTCGATGAAAGATAATGAAGCTGGTTATATCCGCAGATGAATCATCCACAGGATGATGGAGGAATTTTTATTTAGAAAGTCAGTAGTGTCCGTTTCTGTAACAGTTCTGCTAGAACTGTGATATACACATGTATACAAAGTAAGTGAACATGACGGAGGCCTGGTGAACACATGTAGCTCTTTTGCAGTGAATTTCATTCGGTTGTCTCTCTGTCTGACTCAGGCTCAAGAGGCGTGTGGTCCTCTGGAGATTGATAACGCTCTCACAATGGTACGGGGGCTGGAGAGGGACATGCAGGAGACCAAAGCTTCAGCTGCTGAAGGCAAACTCAAACCCCTGCCTGGAGAAACGGTGAGTGTGTGTATGTGCTCTACATGCGTTTGTTTGTACACTACCAGTCCAACACTGAACATCCCTGCAGCCAATAAGTGTCCAGCATGCATGCAGACTCATTCAGTACTGTTCAAAAAGCATCCCAGGACACCTGAGAAAGTTAGTTGAGAAAATACCCAGAGTGAGCAGAGCTGGAAACTAGTGTATTCATCACTATGTAATTTCAAAACTTTCCTTTTGTGTTGCTCTATTTTTTTTGCATTGACTTTATCATTGTTCTAAAAGTGGAACAATATAATATAATATAATATTGTGTTCAAACGTTTGACTGCTAGTGTATGTTTGTGCAAGCATGATTTCATCACAAGTCAGGCGCTTCATGTCACAAAAGCAACTGCTAGACAGAAGCCCCACTACACTGGGATTTATTTGTCTTTTCAAGCTCATTTTAGCGTAGAAACATTCTGTTGCTTGTATATGCTATGTTGCTGATGACAGAACTATTTTGTATTTTTCATTTTCAAGGCATCAGTAACAAGTTTAGAGCAGCAGCATAGATCTGTGTTGTTCTTTTGATCTTTTTGGGAAGTAGATTTCAACCAGTGGGCCTTAAAATCATTTAAAATCATTTAAAATAAGACAAAGCATTAATAAAAATAATCTTCTAGAATAATCATAATAATAATCACATCACTACCTATTTCTAGATCTGAAATAGTCCTGTAAAATAATAAATAATAATCTTAAACTCATTTTCGTAATGAACATACATTTTTGTGGTTATGTAAAACTCTAAAATGTTCTATCAGATAGAAATTGTGAAAGAAATCATAATCCTTAATCCAGTAAATCATGAACAACTGGAAAAGTCATGCAGATTAATGGTTAACAAGAGTGGGAATCCAGAAGAACATTCGGCTCTTAAAAATACTGCAATTTAATTCAAAAGATTATTGGGATTGATATAGGTTCAGTATTATAGAATATTGTAGAAATGATATGGTGGTAGACAAAATGCCTTGCAGTCAAAAAGGGTTGAGAACCACCGATGAAAAACTGAAATCTGCCGTCCTCATTTTGTTTACTATAGTTTTACACCCAATGAAATGTTACTGAATGCTGATTTATTTTTAAAAAGTCAAAAAATGTGCTTCGTGAAAGAAAATCACAGTGTACCTTCAGTTTGTATCATTCATATCTATAGTTTGAGCATGCTTTCTGAAATATAACAATATGATTCCTTTAACACAGTTTTGTGACGTGTGTGTGTGTGTGTGTGTGTGTGTAGCTGGAGAAGTGTTCTCAGGATCTGGGCTCCAGCACTAAAGCCGTGAGCTCTGCTATTGCTCAGCTCCTCAGTGAAGCCACCCAAGGCAATGAGAACTACACAGGTAACCCCATCAACCTCACACACCGCTAGCTATTTGTCCAATGTTATGCAGCGCCCCCTGTCTGTGGAATATATTATTCATCTGTCGCTGATGTAGCAAACACAGAAACACAGACACAGGTGTGGCATAGTGGTTAAAGCTTCTTCTCGTAACTCAACCCATATGTTGAAGGTTTGAAACCCATAAGGGTTAGTCATGTGTTCATTGTGGGCACCCTGAATCTCTCCTAATGTCTGTTTGTGGATGGTTTATGTGTGTTTTTCAGGTATGGCTGCTCGTGACGTGGCTCAGGCTCTGCGTTCGCTGGCTTCGGCTGCTCGTGGAGTGGCCGCTAACACCGAGGACCCTCATGCCCGTAACGCCATGCTGGACTGCACCGCGGATGTCATGGACAAATCCGCCAGCCTGATCGAGGAGACCAAGAGAGCCATTGCCAAACCGGGAGACCCTGACAGCCAGCAGAGACTGGCCCAGGTTAAACCCGACCTCAGCTTGAATACTTATGAGAATAGCTCAATAGAATGGGTTTAAATTCAGTAACGAAACCTCCCTTTTAATTGCTGATGGGAGATTTGATCTGCTGTAGGGTGAAGTGCCCATTATTTTGAGAAGAAAATTGCCTGTTGTGTGTCTATGATTAGCATAACTGGAGAAGCCTCTTAAATGTTCTGCTGATGACTGGAGTGTGTGTGTGTGTGTGTTTGCAGGTAGCTAAGGCTGTGTCTCAGGCTCTGAACCGCTCTGTAAACTGTCTGCCGGGGCAGAGAGATGTGGATAATGCCATCAGAACTGTAGGAGAAGCCAGCAAGAAACTCCTTTCTAATAAAGTGAGCCCCCTGGCCATAAAGATATTTCACAAAGTATTTTCCAGAATGCAATTTGCAATATTGTTGTCATCTGGATGGTCCTGTGACTTTTGTCTAAAGTGCCTTATGTAACACAATTCGTTGCACAAAAACTGTCCAGCTCTATCTAAAGGCCTGTTCACATCAAGACGAATATTTGTTGCCAAAATGTGGTGCGACAAACATCTTAATTTGAATGGACAATTTGTGTCTGTGCAGTGTTTCCCATACATTGATTAATTTGTGGCGGCCCGCCAAAAAGATTTTCCAAAAGGCTTTGACTTCGTTGAATAAACATGAGCACTGCATGTTTCAAAATCGAAACCCGGTGCGGGTGTTTTTATATCACTGCATTTCTGAAGGAAACCGACTGTCTTAAGAAAATTTTGGATGTCATTTTCATTTCATCTTGCATGTAATGTCTGACAAAGCAGCGTTTGTGAGCGGAGCGCTGCTTTGTGTACAGCGTTACTAGGAAACCTCTATTTCTCCCGCTCTAAGCGCCACCTGCTGGCAGAGAATGAATTTGCATATATATGAGTGTAAGTCTGTGGGAAACTGCTGTTCAGACCAAAAAACATTTGCATGCTGTTAGTGCGACATAATTATTTATGGAGAGGCGTACTAATCTCTTTTTACATTTCTCTGTGAAGAAAACTAGCCAACCAGTGAGACTTATAGGGACGCTTATAGGGACACGCCAGTAGTCGCTTGGTGGTGCTCACAAAGAGACTGTTTTGCTAAAGAAAAGTAAAAAGCAGAAGAAGAATCTGGAACCATGTTTGATAAACACAATAGCAAATGCAAAAATCTAAACAGCTGTTTAAAAAATAGGCTAATACTATTCGACTTTCTTTGTTGGTGTCAGAAATGTAAAGTTGCACAGCTTTGTCTACCACTGCATTTCTGTTGTTCCATAAGCACCGCCTACTGTCAGAGAATGGATTTGCATTTTTATTCCAAATATTGCTGTTGGTGTGAACAGGCCTTAACATTTCAAACTAGACAGTTTCAATATGATAGTCTACTAATCGTCAAACTCAACCCTAGCTGAAGCTAGAAAGATCTATCAAGCTGAATTTAAATTACATGTTGTAAATTACATGTTGTAAAATATGGCAAAGGAAAATGCATTTGGTGGAGTTTTGTTTTGTTTTGTTTTGTTTTTTGGCCACTTTCCAGTAAAATTACATACTGTGTTTTGACAAACACCAAAGTCACATGGAAATTGAATCTCTGTTCAGACTGCCAAAGAAGAATTGGCAGAAAAATCATGTTGATTAAAACTTAATAAAACTTGAAATACTTCAAACTTTCTAGCCAGGGTTTCTCAGGCCAACAACCAAGTCTGTCTAGAAATGTGTTTTGTTTTTTTTTGTCTAGTTTTACTTGTAATGTTTACTTTGTGTTTCCTGTTTCTGTTAAATACTACACTGAGTCATATCACAGTTACTGTTCCTATCTGATCTTCAGTTCCCAGTGAGCGGGAAGAGTTTCCAGGAGGCTCAGGTGAATCTGAACGAGGCGGCGGCCGGACTGAACCAGTCAGCCAATGAGCTGGTGCAGGCGTCACGTGGCACCACCCAGGACCTGGCCAAAGCCTCCGGGAAGTTCGGACAAGACTTCAATCACTTCCTGCAGGCTGGAGTGGACATGGCTGGACAGTCGCAGGTATGGACAGTCAAATTCATTTTATCAAGACTATAGCACTTACACTCGTAACCTACTGCCGGATTACTCTAGCTATAGAATCATTTGATGTGTCATATCATATGTTACTGATACAAGTGACAAATGTAAAAAATGTGCTAGTTTTTCATGAGCATAAGATCCTGAGAGAGTCATTTGACACTTGATGGATTGATAGATGAATGAATGAGTGGATAGCTGAACGATGTCTTCTCTCGTCTCTTCCTGTAGTCTAAAGAGGACCAGACTCAAGTGGTCACCAACCTGAAGACCATCTCCATGTCCTCCAGCAAACTCCTGCTGGCTGCTAAAGCTCTGTCCACTGACCCCAACTCACCCAACCTGAAAAACCAGCTCGCTGCTGCCGCTCGGTTAGAATCAGCTGTCTTCTGCTGTTCAGTTCATGCTTTGTCATCAAGTATCAGTATAGAAGGTTATAAGCAAAAATATAACATTAAGCAAAAAAAAAAACTGTGATTGTAAGGTCTGGATAATGTTCTGTTTAAAACATAAAAGTAGAAGAAGGGTTTTTGGCATTGCATGAATAGGAATGCAAATTTGTACAAAAGTGAGCAAGCCGTTCATGAAGTGCCCTCCCACAAAGGCTGTTAGCAAAGTGTTAGGGCTGTCATGATATCAGAATTCAACTACATGATTATTGTGGCCATAATATTCACAATAAAGCCATTATTGCAATATTTTATACAAGTAATACTAAATAATCTGTAAAAATCTAGTTTGTCTTTTCTCTTTTTTGGCAGATGAATCACTCAAAACACAAATGTAGGGTAATGGAGAGAGTGTAAAAACAAACTTATTGTTGATCAGCACTTCCTGGGTGTCTAACTTCCTGTCTTTTTTACCCTATCCAAAAAAACTTCCTAAACTAACTTGTCTCAGGTGCAGGTAGAGCGTCTCGCTTTTGCTTGTAATCTCTGACAACATCATTTGTCTACACACTGACTGCATCTGCGTACATCCCTACTATATAGTAGGCGAAAAGCAGTATGTGAACAGAGTAGTTCAGATGCATAGTATTAATCAAACAGTTGGCTAAAAGTACCTGGATGACCTGGGATTTCCGGCGAGATTCTGAGTTGTGCACACTTTACCAATGGCATTGAAGTGCTGCAACTGATGCTGGCAGGTCACATGACAATGACATCATGATGAATGTAGTATTTCCGGATTATATTCATACTACATACTTTCTAGAACTTACTTTTTTAACAATCGCTCAGTAATTACTTATTCAAAAGCAGTAGCTACTCAGAGAGTATGTGGTTTCAGACACAGCCACATCGTCATTTTATGAGGGGTGACAAACAGATGCGATAGTGCCACCTGCTATATTGTCAGTTTAATTAAATTTAATATCAACCAGGTTGTGGTGCTGGATTATTTACAATATTATCATATGTGCAATATTTACATTAGAGTATTTCATTTTTTAAATATTGTGGTTATTGCGACACTCCTAGCTTGTAGCAAAGTATTTTGGGATTGGGAAATGTGATGCTGTTTTAAAGTCCGAGTGATCCGGAAGTTGCAGCCGACTTTATTTCAGTATGGTGACGTATTTCCACCTGAAACAGAATATTAAGTAGAGGG
>NW_015653463.1:717484-720298 GCF_001515625.1 Sinocyclocheilus rhinocerous | reverse complement strand
GATCTCTCGCACTATTCCTTCCCTTCCTAGCAAACTCTAATGTCTCTCTCTCTCTCTCTCGATAGCGCTGTGACAGACAGCATTAATCAGCTGATCAGCATGTGTACCCAGCAGGCTCCGGGACAGAAGGAGTGTGACAACGCTCTCCGTGAGCTTGAGGTGCTTCTGCTCTCTCTTTTACTTCTCATCTTTTCTGTGTTCATCAGTTTGTGTGAGTGACAGCGATTGAATTCTCTCATATTCAGATCCGGTCTCAATCTGTTTTATGAGGAGAGATGACACACCTTTTGTGCCACGAGTTGTCCCTTTTATTACATTATTTATTAGAATAATGTAATAAAATGCTTCAAAAATATGTAGTTTTTGTATATACATGTTCTTCCGTACGCATATGTGCTGCATGAATTGAAATCCTGTTTGATATTGAGCTGCAGTTATTTGTTGTGCTGTTTTTGGATGATATTGAAAATGTCAGCAAAGCAACAGAACACATTTTCAAGGCAGCATTGTTTTGATTTTTCTTCTCAGCTACAGAATCCATTCATACTTGTTTTTTTAGACAAGTTAGACTACTGTTCAAAAGTTTGGAGTCAGTAAGACGAAGTCTCTTCTGCTCACAACAGCTGCATTTATTTGATCAAAAGTACCGTAAAACAGTAATATTGTAAAATATTATTGCAATTTAAAATAACTGACAGAATATTAAGTAGAGGGCGGGCTTTTATTCTTGCGCTCCTCCTCTCATCCCTCACTCGCCGCAAACTAATGGTTGGAGGGGCGTGGTTAAGCAAATTCTGCCCAAGCCGTCATCAGAGCAGGAGTGCCATTCCGGAGCGGGAGCAAATGATCAGATTTTGATTAAGGATTAGCAAAATTAAAAAATTCTTTTTTCAGAGGATTAACTTGCACTGATTAATTGTTCACCTTAAGACTAACAATGTTCACTAACAAAATAAATATTGTACATTTTGATTTCATGCAAACTTTAAAGTGCAGTCACATTAGGAAAAGTGCAGCAAAATTTCGCAAAACAAAATCTCCATCATCTGTAGCATAGAGATGTATAAAGCACAGCTCACACAGAAGGCACTTTCAAACCAAGCTGTTTTTTTGGTAACATACAGGAACCCATGTGACCTATTTGAATCGCACACAAAATTTCTCAAAGCAATGGTAAATGTGAGCACATCTTTAGAATTTGGCCAAAAGCAGGCCGTTATAAGTTATCCAACTACTATTTGAAAGCATCTAAAATGCAGCTCGCTGTGATTTAGAACAGAGTCCGATGTTGTGCTGTGTGATGGCATGCTAGCCAAACAGTGTCTGCTGATTTGATGCTTGAGAAACATTTCTGATTATTATCAATGTTGAAAACAGTTGTGATGCTTCATATTTTTGTGGAAATGTATACTTTTTTCATTATTCTTTTATTAATAGAAAGTTCAAATCAATAGCATTTATTTAAAAATGAAATCTTTTGTAACATAAATGTTTTTTATTGTCACTTTTGATCAGTTTAATGCATCCTTGCTAAATAAGGGATTGTTATTTTTTAATCTTACTGACTTCAGACTTTTGAACGGTTTTGTTTGTTTTGTAATTAACTTGATATGTTTTAAGAAACGTAATCTGAACGTTAAAGATCTTTGTTCTAGTGTGGACACACAGTTTTCATTTTATTTGTTCACATCTTAAAATGAACCTAAACAGCACTGAATGTTTAATAGCAAAACATTTGCACAAGAAAGCATTTGCTTTCTCTAGAATTATTTACTTTTCGAACTAAATCCTAAAACCTGGACATACCAAAAACCTCAGAGCAATATTAATTTGCCTTATCTGTTTTGTGTGTGCTAACTGTGTGTCTGCAGACGGTCAGAGGAATGCTGGAGAATCCCACAGAAGCGGTCAGTGATATGGGCTACTTCGACTGCATTGACAGTGTGATGGAGAACTCAAAGGTGTGCCACATATCAGCTTCACAATGAAAAGGCTGAAAAGTATATATTTAACCATATCACCCAGTCACCATTGATGTTAATGTTGATGTTGTGTGCAGATTTTGGGAGAGGCCATGGCTGGCATTTCCCATAATGCCAAGAACAGCAACTTACCAGAATTTGGAGACTCGGTCAGTTCAGCGTCGAAAGCGCTGTGTGGTCTCACTGAGGCAGCCGCTCAGGTAAAAACACTGTGTGTGTGTGTGTGTGTGTGTGTGTGTGCGTTATGTTAGTTATATATCTGATTTTTGGGTGGGTTTCCAACATAAACGTTGATTAATTCTAACAAATAAAATAAGGCAGCCACAAAACTCTTTCTTTAACTTGTATTCCTTTCAATTTAAATGATACTAGCGAAAACAATACACATTTTGCACCAAACACAACAGTGATAATATCAATCAAACACCACTTGTTCATCTGAGATCAAAAATTGGCCCATCTTGATCAAACTATGAATCAAGTCCTTGAGTGTGAAAGCACTAAATGTTTAAAAGTCAAAGAAAGTAGTCTTATCTGTGATCATGTTAGACATTGAAGAAGTCCAATGGCAACAACGACTGAAGTAGGCCCAAACGTTGTCCTTGAATCACAATTATAATCCGTATTGTAAAGCGTCGAATCAGTCCTTAAAGCAACACCATGGTAGGGAACCAAACAGATAGCCTTTAGTAGGCCTACTTGCCAACTCCATCAACGAAGATTCCAATTCAATCCACAACGCTTCCATATGTATCAAGCATAACATAGGGAAAAAACCCTTCTACAAACAGAAAAAACACTTCAATTATTATGCTCTTACTACCAATTAAAC
>NW_015653463.1:711751-715371 GCF_001515625.1 Sinocyclocheilus rhinocerous | reverse complement strand
ACACCTTTTGTGCCATGTGTTTGTCCCTTTTGTAGAATAATGTAATCAAATACTTCAAAAATATGTCGTTTTTGTATAGACATGTTCTTCCGTATGCGTGTATGCTGCATGACTTGAAATCGTGTTTGATATTGAGCGGCAGTAACTTGTTGTGCTGTTTTTGGATGATACTGGAAATGTCAGCAAAGCAACAGAACACATTTTCAAGACAGCATTGTTTTCAATTTTCTTCTCAGCTAAAACATACAGAATCCATTCATACTTTGTATTTTAGATAAAAGCGTTGTTCTAGTGTAGACATTTATTTAAACAGCACTGAATGTTAATAACAAAGTAGCATTTGCTCTCTCTAGAATTTAAGGCAGAACTAAAGCCTAAAACCTGAACATAAAAACTTCAGAGCAATATCCGTGTGCTGCCTGTGTTTTGTGTGTTGTGTGTGCTACTGTAACTGTGAGTGTGTCCGCAGACGGTCGGAGGAATGCTGGAGAATCCCACTGAAGCGGTCAGTGATATGGGCTACTTCGACTGTATTGACAGTGTGATGGAGAACTCAAAGGTGCGACACAGATCAGCTTCACTATGAAGAGCTATGTCACCCAGTCGCAGTGTTGAGCTAAAGCTGTGTGTTTATGTTGATGTCGTGTGCAGGTTTTGGGTGAGGCCATGGCTGGCATTTCCCATAATGCCAAGAACAGTAACTTGCCAGAATTTGGAGACTCAGTCAGTTCAGCATCTAAAGCGCTGTGTGGTCTCACTGGGGCAGCGGCTCAGGTAAAAACACTGTGTGTGTGTGTGTGTTTTTGTGTGTGTGTTCGTGTGTGTGTGTGTGTGTGTGTGTGCACGTGTGAGAAACTCCTCTCTATTAAATTAGGGCCTGTACCAGGGCTATGATGCATCAAACATCTGGAGTTACAGGAGCGCATTAAATGAACAAACACATTTGCCTTCCTGGTCTCTCCTTTGCTGCCTTCTGTGCTTTCACACACACCGTCATGCTTTTATTATTTACAGGCACAAGAACATACTACACACTTGTGCAAATAGAATTCATAATGGGTTTGATGGGCAGTGAGTCATATTTAACTGCTTCCTGTGTGTCGTCCTAAAAGCGAACGTTTCACAAACACTCACAGCTGCCATTTGATTCAAAAGTGCTTCATTTCAGTTGTGTGTGCTTCAGTCAGTTTTTCTCTACTAAGGCTGCCCGATTTTGATAAAAATCATAACTGTCAATTGTTCCCTTAAAGCTGTAATCAGAGTTTTTCATTTTTATTAGTCGAATTTACATCAAAATATTTATATTGTGTGGGGTGTACCGCATTGTTAATGCAGGTCTTGTTGATGTGTACATCAACAAAACAAGCTGAAAACTGTTCTTTATATTATAAATTCAAGACACCTTTATTTCTATAGCGCTTTATACCATACAGATCGTTTCAAAGCAGCTTTTCAGTAATGAACATGAAAATAACAAAATCAATGATGCAAACTTCAAAAATGAAGCAAATCCAAAATTCTGCTATATAGCAGCTCTAACAAGACAATAGTGTCATTATTCAGCTGTTAGGTTCAGTTCAATAAGTGTCAATGTATCAAAATTCATGAATTATGAACGAGTTCAATTTAGCTATAAAGAATCTCTACTGAAGATAACAACTATTTGTAATACTGTAAATGTTGCTATTTGCTGTAATTCTAATCTTGTTTTTTGCACCTTATTGCCCTAATATATATTTAATTAAAAAAAAATGATATTAAAAAAACATATCAAACAAAAATGAAACGTTTCCATGACAGGAAATCAAATGTGTGTGTGTGTGTGTGTGTGTGTGCATATATGTAGCTATAGTTGGTGGAAAAAGTAAAATGTTAAATGTTCACATTTATTTTATAACTATTGTAAAATGACCCTCTAACACTAGTGTTTCCTATTCTTTTTCTGTTCTATCTACTTGTTCTAACCCCTTTTGAAGTGTGTGTGTGCGTGTGAGTGAGCACGTGTGTGTGTGTGTGCGTGCGCGTGAGTGTGTGTGAGCGTGAGTGTGAGCACGTGAGTGCGCGCGTGTGTGTGTGTGTGTGAGCGTGTGTGTGCGTGTGTGAGCGTGTGCGTGAGTGAGCGAGTGCGAGTATGTGAGCGTGAGCGTGTGTGTGCGTGAGTGTGAGCGTGTGCATGAGTGTGAGCATGTGCGTGAGTGTGAGCGTGTGCGTGAGTGTGAGCGAGTGTGCGTGAGCGAGTGTGTGTGAGTGTGAGTGTGAGTGTGAGTGTGTGTGTGTGTGAGTGTGTGTGTGGAGGGTTGTTGTTGCTGCTGAGCTGAATGCTGAGACTGTGTGAATTGTTCAGTGTAGAACAGAATTGACGGCTGTTCTGTGTGTCTCTCACAGGGGGCGTATCTGGTGGGTGTGTCTGACCCGAACAGTCACGCTGGGCAGAAGGGGCTTGTGGACCCCTCACAGTTCGCCAGAGCCAAACAGTCGATCCAGACGGCCTGTCAGAACCTAGTGGACCCGGCCTGCACCCAGTCCCAGGTAACAGCATGACTCTTTCCTAGACAGAAATGGTCTGATAGGAGCGAACACATACATAAGGTCTGGTTTACTCTGGGCAAGATATTATATATTAGCATTGAGAGTACATTATTAGAAGTAGATTACTGAGAAGGTATTTTAATGGCTGATACAACTTTTTACGCATTATTTATAAAAACATATTTGTGACTGTTTGGAGATTTTGGAACACGAGGGAGAACTAAAGGTGTGATTGCATTTACATTTGTTTGATGATTTTGCAAGACTTTCCCACTTTTAATGCAAGTAGACAACTTTTTTATAAAGTAAGCTCACTTAAGGACTTGTTTGTTTTTACCAGAAAATGTAGACTTTTTATCATATGTAAATGTAAAACATCTTGTAGTACCGGTACTTTAAATGTTCTCTCTTTCTTTTTGTTGGGTTTTCATTGTTATTGTATTTCTGTAACTCTTGTCATTTGTAACTCGGTTTTTGCCATGAAGATAGCCTCAGATGCTGACATGGCATTCAAATCTGTATTATTAACTACTACAGTTGTTTGATGGTTTTTTGCTGGCAAAATCCAGTTATTTCAGTCTACACTTTTGTGAGTTTTTTATCAGGGCGAACAATTTCCTTGCGCAGATTTTGCTTGTGTTGAAGTTATTTACATGGATTCACTGTGTTGACCAATAGAAAGCTGCCCTGTTTGAAAGTGACTGTTGGTCCAATAGACAATGGACCTTTTTTGCTCACTAAATTTAGCAAAAAATAATAATGCGATAATGTGCAATCATTAAAGGTTCTGTTAAATGGCCAAGCAGGACTCCCAGTGTCTGATCGACTTTCACAAATGAGACCCTGGACCACAAAACCAGTCTTAAGGGTCAATTTTTTGAAATTGAGACTTATGCATAAATAAATAAGCTTTCCATTGATGTATGGTTTGTTAGGGTAGGACAATATTTGGCCGAGATACAACTATTTGAAAATCTGGAATCTGAGGGTGCAAAAAAATCTAAATATTGAGAAAATCGTCTTTAAAGTTGTCTAAATGAAGGTCTTAGCAATGCATATTACTAATCAAAAATGAAGTTTTGATATATTTA
>NW_015653463.1:706495-710708 GCF_001515625.1 Sinocyclocheilus rhinocerous | reverse complement strand
AATTTTTAAATGATTATTATTTTAAATTATTGTCCCTGGATTAGTAGGGTACTCTTGTAATAAAGTAGCGGTGGTAGAGGACAGGTTTTAAGTATCAATTCTGCTTAAAAAGATGCAATCTAATCCTGTTTACATGAAATAAGCCTGCTCCCGAGCAGGTTTAAGCTTACGGACCTGTTGCTATGACAGCAACTCTGGGATGAGCTTCAAAGAACCAAACAATCCAAGATCATGCCAAATCGTCAACAATCAAATCCAGCTAACTGAGTTAGCGACGTACGAAGAACGGGCCCCAGCACTGCATTTTTGCTAAAATGGTCTCAAATTTATGTACTACCACATGCAAAACTTTTCTCATAACTAGACACACAGAAATAAAATTTTAACAATACTTACTTCTTAAATATATATATTTGTTTCATAATTCCATTTTGTGTGACTGATAATATGCAATTTTGGTAACACTTTACAATAAGGTCTCATTTCTTAACTTTAGTTAATGCATTATGAACAATGAACAATATATTTTTACAGCATTTTTTTAAATAAATGTATTAGTAAGTTTTGTAATTAATATTAACTAAGATTAATAAATGCTATATAAAGTGTTCATGTTAACTAATATAGTTAATTAATGTTAACTAATGAAACCTTATTGTAAAGTGTTACCGCAATTTTTCGTCCACCAAAACTGTTGTTGTGATAGTGTCAACTACTTTCATGTGTAGTTTTTAACCCATATTTAGCAAAAGTATTATTTGTGACCCTGGACCACAAAACCAGTCATAAGGGTCAATTTTGTGAAATTGAGATTTATGCATCAGCTCAAAGCTGAATAAATAATTTTTCCATTGATGTATGGTTTGTTAGGATCGGACAATATTTGGCTGAGATACAACTATTTGAAAATCTGGAATCTGAGGGTGCAAAAAAATCTAAATATTGAGAAAATCGTCTTTAAAGTTGTCTAAATGAAGGTCTTAGCAATGCATATTACTAATCAAAAATTAAGTTTTGATATATTTACGGTAGGAAATTTACAAAATATCTTACTTAATACCCCAATCATTTTTGGCATAAAAGAAAAATGGATCATTTTGACCCATACAATGTATTTTTGGCTATTGTTACAAATATACCCGTGCTACTTATGACTGGTTTTGTGCTCCAGGGTCACAATTTATTATATTTCACATCTGGATATTTCCTTTGAACTCGCAGCTCAAAATAGGAAGTGAATTCTTAAAGGAACGCTTTGACCTAGTTTTTAAGTCATCACAGATAACCTGACAAAATAACTCCCGTGTTTTATGCACCGTCTTTTCCCAAGGTCCTCTCTGCTGCCACAATTGTTGCCAAACATACTTCGGCCTTGTGCAACGCCTGCCGACTCGCCTCCTCCAAAACATCCAACCCAGTTGCTAAGAGACAGTTCGTCCAGAGTGCCAAAGAGGTGGCGAACAGCACCGCCAACCTCGTCAAGTCCATCAAAGTGAGTTTTGAGACTCACAGATCAGTCTGTTTCTGATCAGCAGTGTTGGTATTATTGGTGAATGTAACTCTGTGTGTGTGCTGTAACGCCAGGCTCTTGATGGGGCCTTTAACCAGGAGAACAGACTGAAGTGTAAGGAAGCCACTGGGCCGCTCATCGAGGCTGTGGATAACCTGACTGCCTTCGCTTCAAACCCAGAGTTTGCCAGCGTACCTGCACAGATCAGCCCAGAGGTACCACATTATATCACAGAATATACTAACATTCAATAGTCTGGGCCGTTAGAAAAGGATGCATTAAACTGATCAAAAGTGACAGGAAGGGTATTTATAATCAGCATATTAGAATGATTTCTACAGGATCATGTGACACTGAAGACTGGAGTAATGATGCTGAAAATTCAGCTGCGCATCACAGGAATAAATTACATTTTACATTGTATTCACATAGAAAACAGCTATTTTATATTGTAATAATATTTCACAATATTAATGTTTTTACTGTATTTTTTGATCAAATAAATGCAGCTAGGAGAGCAGAAGAGGCTTCTTTCAAAAACATTTTAGTCTTGCCAATCCCATATTTTTGAACTGTAGTGTATATTACAATATAGTAATTTTTGCTGGAAATTCAACTTCCAAATATTTTATATTTTACATATCCAAGTAGGTATGTTTACTTTAATAATCGTGTAACTTAAAAAAGCTTTGTATTTAAATTAACAAGTTTGAACACTGATAAGATTACTCATAACAAATCAACACAAAAAGTCATTATGTTGTTTTGTCATTATGTTGCAAAAACAAAAGACCATCTACGACGTTATATTTTTTAAATTGTGGATGCATATTACAGCATATTAATTTCTTTCAGATACATATCCAAGTAGGTATGTTTACTTTAATAATCGTGTAACTTAAAAAAGCTTTGTATTTAAATTAACAAGTTTGAACACTGATAAGATTACTCATAACAAATCAACACAAAAAGTCATTATGTTGTTTTGTCATTATGTTGCAAAAACAAAAGACCATCTACGACATGTTATATTTTTAAAATTGTGGATGCATATTACAGCATATTAATTTCTTTCAGACTTTAGAAGCCAAAAGTCACTCTTCCATTTTTTCTGTCTATATACAAATTGAATAGATCAGTGCAGAATTGACAGGGTTGTGCATGGCTCAGGAGTGGGAACCAGACTCCAGGCTGAAATAGAAAACCCTGTTTAGACCATGCTGGAAGTTACAAGTTTTGTTGTGTCTGATTGCAGGGTCTGGCAGCGATGGAGCCCATCGTAGCGGCCGCTAAGACCATGCTGGAGAGCTCTACAGGCCTGATCCAGATGGCCCGCTCACTGGCCGTCAACCCCAAAGACCCGCCCAAATGGTCTGTGCTGGCTGGACACTCCAGAACAGTGTCCGACTCCATCAAGAAACTCATCACCAACATGAGGTATTCACAGGATTTATAGCCTTTATTCAACAATCAACTAAAAACAAGACTTCAGCCTATTGGTAAAGTCTGCCATGTCTGTGAAACCTTTAGCTCCCATTAGGGTTGGTTTAGTTTAGATCAATAACAGTGTGAAGTCTTATCAATTTGAAACAAGTTCAGTTCAGCTAAAATCAGTCAGCAATATTCGTTCTGCAGCGTGATTCACTTCAGTTCATTACCGGTGTCAGTGTTGCGAGATGCGATTCAGTTGTGAATGATATCGTAACTTCCATGCATCATAATCATATACTGTCATGTAAATGGTTTCAGGGAGAAGGCTCCAGGTCAGAGGGAGTGTGATGACGCCATTGAGGTTCTTAATAACTGCATCCGTGAGGTGGACAAGGCGTCTCTGGCAGCCATCAGCCAGCAGCTCACGCCTAGAGACGACATCTCCCATGAGGTGATGATGAACTACAGCAGTATCCTCAGAGCTGAGGGCGCAGCTTTCGTGTTCATCATTAATGAAATACAGCGGTATTGTAATATTGTGTTGTGTTGCAGGCTCTTCACGAGCAGATGGCGGCGTCTGTGCATGAGATCAGTAACCTGATTGAACCTGTGGCCATCGCAGCCCACTCCGACGCCTCTCAGCTGGGTCACAAGGTCGGAGTCGTTTCTAAATGTGTTTCAGCGGGTCTCAGTGTTTATTGGGAGCTAAATGTGTGCCGTCATCTCACAGGTGTCTCAGATGGTCAGTTACTTTGAGCCGCTCATCATGGCTGCCATCGGTACAGCGTCTAAGATCCTGAACAGCCAGCAGCAGATGAGCGTACTGGATCAAACCAAGACTCTGGCTGAGTCTGCCCTACAGATGCTGTACACTGCCAAAGAGGCTGGAGGAAACCACAAGGTAAGACGCCACCAGCCAAACACAGCAGCTGGATTCTGGTAGTTTTGATTATACACTGCCGTTCAAAAGCTTGGGATCAGTAAGATTTTTTATGTTTTTTAAAGGTGCCATAGAATGCAAAAATCACTTTTATAAGGTGTTTGAACACAGTTGTGTGGCCGCAGTGTGTGAAAACAACCAGCCTATAATGGTAAAAATCCACCCACTAATTGTTTTATAATCCCAATAAATCATAAACCGTCTCTCCACACTAGCAGTTCCAGATTTCTCACTACTATGACGTCATAGTCGGTGAAAGTCCTGCCCATTAGTGACGCTCTCTGCCCTATTAGCATATACATTACACAGCCCTGAGTGAGAAGCAGCGGTCC
>NW_015653463.1:705049-706316 GCF_001515625.1 Sinocyclocheilus rhinocerous | reverse complement strand
TTGTGCAAAGATTGCTTCTGAAAGAGGGATCGATACCAATGCTTCGTGCGCAAACGTCCAGACTCCAGACAAAGTAAGCATCACGCGTCATATTTTGTTTTCCAAAGCTTCTTGGCTCTCTGTAAGGCTAATGTTGCTAAAGCTATCATTGTCTCTGCCTGTTTTCACTAATGCTGCCTTCACGCGCTACCAGAATGATCGTAAATAGGGAATGTGATAGTTAAAAATTGCATTTGGAAGCAATGTGTGGTCAGTAACACGGCCACCATACACATACACACTCTGGGGACATCAGAGAACAATTTAAAATATTGTATCAATGCATTCTATGGCACCTTTAAATAAGTCTCTTCTGCTCATCAAGGCTGCATTTATTTAATCCAAAATACAGAAATATTGAAATAAAAAATTTTCTAAAATTTTCTATTTTAATATACTTTAAAATATAATTTATTCCTGTGAAGCAAGGCATTCTCCAGCATTACTCCAGTCTTCAGTGTCACATGATCCTTCAGAAATCATTCTAATATACTGATTTATACTCAATGTTGAAAACGTTGCGCTGCTTAATATTTTTTGGGACCTGTGATACTTTTTTCAGGATTCTTTGATAAATAAAAAGTTTAAAAGAACAGTGTTTATTTAAAATAGAAATTTTGTGTCACAACATACACTACTATTCAAAAGTTTGGGGTCAGTAAATTTTTTCTTTCCTTTTTTTTTTTTAAGAAATTAATAGTTTTATTCAGCAAGGATGTGTTAAATGGATAAAAGGTGATAGTAAAACTGTTAGAAAATATTTATATTTTGAATAAATGCTGTATTTTTTAACTTTTTATTCATCAAAGAATCAAAGATAAAAGCAACACAGGTTCCAAAATAATATTCAGCAGCACAACAGTTTCAACACTGATAATAAATCAGCATATTAGAGTGATTTCTGAAGCATCATGTGACACTGAAGACTGGAGTAATGATGCAAAAAATTCAGCGCTTCATCACAGGAATAAATTACATTTTAAAGTATATTAAAATAGGAAACCAATATTAGAAATTGCAATAATATTTCACAATATTACTGTTTTTTTCTGTATTCTTGTTCAAATAAATGCAGCCTTGATGAGCAAAAGAGACTCCATTAAAAATTTTACTTATCCCAAACTTTTGAACAGTATTGTATCTGTTGGAGATCTGCTGTAGTGCTCAGTCTCACAGTACTCTGTGCGTGTGTGTGTGCGTGCGTGCGTGCGTGTCTTCGTCTGCGTGT
>NW_015653463.1:704143-704697 GCF_001515625.1 Sinocyclocheilus rhinocerous | reverse complement strand
ATAATAATCAGAAATGTTTCTTGAGCAGCAAATCAGCATATTAGAGTGATTTCTGAAGCATCATGTGACACTGAAGACTGGAGTAATGATGCAAAAAATTCAGCGCTTCATCACAGGAATAAATTACATTTTAAAGTATATTAAAATAGGAAACCAATATTAGAAATTGCAATAATATTTCACAATATTACTGTTTTTTTCTGTATTCTTGTTCAAATAAATGCAGCCTTGATGAGCAAAAGAGACTCCATTAAAAATTTTACTTATCCCAAACTTTTGAACAGTATTGTATCTGTTGGAGATCTGCTGTAGTGCTCAGTCTCACAGTACTCTGTGCGTGTGTGTGTGCGTGCGTGCGTGCGTGTCTTCGTCTGCGTGTGTGCGTCTGTGTCTGCGTCTGCGTCTGTGTCTGTGTCTGTGTGCGTGTGTCTTCGTGTCTGTGTCTGTGTCTGTGTCCGTGTCCGTGTCCGTGTCTGTGTCTGTCTGTGTCCGTGTCCGTGTCCGTGTGTCTTCGTGTCTGTGTGTGTGTGTGTGTGTGTGTGTGTGTCTGTGTC
>NW_015653463.1:688188-701651 GCF_001515625.1 Sinocyclocheilus rhinocerous | reverse complement strand
AGCAGCACAACAGTTTCAACACTGATAATAAATCAGCATATTAGAGTGATTTCTGAAGCATCATGTGACACTGAAGACTGGAGTAATGATGCAAAAAATTCAGCGCTTCATCACAGGAATAAATTACATTTTAAAGTATATTAAAATAGGAAACCAATATTAGAAATTGCAATAATATTTCACAATATTACTGTTTTTTTCTGTATTCTTGTTCAAATAAATGCAGCCTTGATGAGCAAAAGAGACTCCATTAAAAATTTTACTTATCCCAAACTTTTGAACAGTATTGTATCTGTTGGAGATCTGCTGTAGTGCTCAGTCTCACAGTACTCTGTGCGTGTGTGTGTGCGTGCGTGCGTGCGTGTCTTCGTCTGCGTGTCTGTGTCTGCGTCTGTGTCTGCGTCTGTGTCTGTGTCTGTGTCTGTGTGCGTGTGTCTTCGTGTCTGTGTCTGTGTCTGTGTCTGTGTCCGTGTCCGTGTCTGTGTCTGTGTGTGTGTGTGTCTCTGTGTGTGTGTCCTCAGGCGGCTCACACACAGGAGGCTCTGGAGGAGTCGGTTCAGATGATGAAGGAGGCGGTGGATGATCTGGCTGCGACTCTGTCAGAGGCGGCTAGTGCTGCAGGAGCAGTGGGCGGCATGGTCAACTCCATCTCTCAAGCCATCAATAAGATGGAAGATGGGCCTGGAATCGAACCTGAAGGAACGTTTGTGGATTATCAGACCACGATGGTGAAGACGGCCAAAGCTATCGCTGTGACCGTTCAGGAGATGGTAAAAACAAGTGCTGGAACAGTCTGAGTGACTGTAGAATTAAGAATTGGGGGGGAATGGGAAAAGCCACTGTAGCTGGTGGGCAAAATACAATATATGCACAAACATGAACTGAAAACAGAATTAGGGTTTAGTACGGAATTCAGAAATACACTTGACTTGTAACAAAGGACATTAACTAAAAAGTGTGTAAATAATGTGTTATAGTTAACCTGACAAGCATCCCTGAATTATCACCTTAAGAACATCTGATAAACTATATTGTAATATATTATAAATACTTGTTAACAAACATTATACAGTGTTTAACAATTAACTATTTTTTGAGTGTTCAAATATGAATGAACATGAAAATATATCAATCAAACTTTAATGATATCCATGAAAAGCCGGTTAATTAAAGCCAGTAATGTTCTCATGAATTAATAATTATGTTTTGCTGAAAGACACAGGTGGGTTGTAATCAGCTTGGCTCCTGATTGGACACTGCCAAAAATTAGCAGACAATTAATAGTCATGCCTTCGTTCTGTTACACAGCAGCAAACTTATTCATGCTTTTTATGTTGAGTAGTCAGTAGAAGAGAAGATGCCCTGTAGGAAGAGTTAATTTCAGACCAAAAGTTACCTTTGTTTCTATAGTGCTTTATACACTACAGATTGTGTCAAAGCAGCTTCACAGAGATAAAAAGGAAAAGCAGAATCAATTGTAGAAACTATAATAGATTTTATATTCATTTTTCTATTGGCGTCAGTAGAAGAGAAGGCCAAGCAGCCAATTGCATAATAAAACATCTGCACCAGAGAGTGCATTTTTATTTTGGTGGTATCATATGAATTAATGAGTTAGATTTTTTTCCACAGTCACTCCTAGGCATTTTCACTTACAAATGCTCGCCTTGAATATATTTTTCATTTATTTTTGTTTTCGATGTTATGGTTCAAAATAGTTCCAGAAGGGAGAATTATGCAGTATTTATAGAGAAGTAAAGGCTGACGGTGTGTTTTTAAAATGCTGTGTTGCCAGGTTACCAAATCCAACACTAACCCTGATGAGCTGGGCGGTTTGGCCAATCAGCTGACCACAGAGTTCGGTGACTTGGCATCCGAGGCCAGATGTGCAGCCATGACTGCCGAGAATGACGAGGTATTGTGACATATGCTTTCCTTTTATGTAGATTTTATGGCCTTTCCACATAATGTTATAATTTATATGAAAGTGACTCCATTTACTGTTTCTGCATGTTACTGGTCTTATGGAGAACTTACTCTGAATGTTTGTATTCTTATGGTGTGTTCACACCAGACACGAAGCGAATATGCGCATCATTCACTGGTTGGCTTGCGGGAGAACGCGTCATGCGAATTTTCCGCTCGAGTTGAAATTTTTGAACTTGCGCGGAAGACGCGATTGAAGCGAATATCGTGCGTTCGCGGCAAACGCGTCGCGCATTTCGCGTCATTCGCGTCGCCCGGTGCGAATTCGCCTCTATTCGCGTCTTTGCGTTGACTTTGTATGTAATCTACTCGCGCTAATAATTACATTCGCGTATGGTGTGAACACACTGTTAGTAAAGAAACATTAACCGTAAAAAGTTTGGGGTCAATAAGGTTTGTTTTTTTATGTTTTAAAAGCAATAATATTGTGAAATATTGATCCTTCAGAAATCATTCTGATATGCTGATTTGCTGTTCAAGAAACATTTCTGATTGTTATCAATGTTGAAAATGTGCTGCTTCATATTTTTGTGGAAACTTTTGTGAAAACTTTTTTTTTTCTGAATTATTTGATGAATAGAAAGTTCAAAAGAACAGGATTTATTTGAATAATGCTGTAATGTGATATATATTTACATTAAATTGATCCTTGCTGAATAAAAAAAATCGGTAACACTTTAGTATAGGGACCAATTCTCACTATTAATTAGATGCTTATTAACATGTCTGTTATTAATATATTGACTGTTTATTAGTGCTTATAAAGCACATATTCTGTATGACCAATATGTTCATGCAGAATATGTGCTTTATAAGCACATATTCATCTCTAATCCTACACAATACCTAAACTTACCAACTATCTTACTAACTATTAATAAGCAGCTAATTAGGAGTTTATTGAGGCAAAAGTAATTGTTAATGGTTTGTTAATACCGAGAACTGAACGTTAAAATAAAGTGTGACCAAAATTTCAAATGACTATGTCAAATAGAGACCACTTTTGATCATCCAGTCAATTCCCAATAAATACAATCAAATCCCACCCTACATTTCTTCTTGAATATCCGGTTGCACTTTGAAATATATCACATTACGGAAGTAAAATGAGATACTTTGCATAGTTAAACTGTTTTCTGGATTTCTTTGATTGAAATCCCGACTAGATCCGGATTTAAGGTGTTAGTTAACGGTTAGGTGTTTTGTTCTTCAGATCGGCTCTCACATCAGGAAGCAGGTAACAGAGCTGGGCTACAGCTGCACTGGTCTGGTCAGTAAAGCAGGAGCGCTGCAGTGCAGTCCAAACGACTCCTACACCAAGAAAGAGCTCATCGACAGCGCTCGGAAAGTCTCCGAGAAGGTTCACAGTAGATCTTCTCTTACTGGACTTATGGATGTCATTTCAGTCTTGATGGGACTCCTAATATCTGTATTCTCTCTCAGGTGTCTCACGTGTTGGCGGCTCTTCAGGCGGGCAATCGTGGCACTCAGGCCTGCATTACTGCTGCCAGTGCTGTTTCTGGCATCATCGCTGATCTGGACACCACCATCATGTTTGCCACCGCAGGCACTCTCAACCGAGAGAACGCCGAGACGTTTGCAGACCACAGGTACAAACTACAGCGCCCAAACTGCCCAGTGGACATTTGAGTGACCATGAAATGAAAAGGTGTTTGAAGGGTCACGAAACACAACTATTGTATCTCCGCTTGCTCACACCAAACACCTTGCTCTACTGTTTAAGCTACAGCGAACACAGCTGTTTGCAGATCAGCCCAGATGCTAGGGATGTTTTGTTAATGAAACCATTAAAGAACCAGAATCATTCAGTTCCTAATGATTCCAGTCCCTATATGTGACCCTGGAGCACAAAACCAGTCATAAGGGTCCATTTTTTGAAATTGAGATTTATGCATCATATGAAAGCTGAATAAATAAGCTCTCCATTGATGTATGGTTTGTTAGGATAGGACAATATTTGGTCGAGATAAACCTATTTGAAAATCTGGAATCTGAGGGTGCAAAAAAATCAAAATACTGAGAAAATCGCCTTTAAAGTTGTCCAAATGAAGTCCTTAGCAATGCATATTACTAATCAAAAATTAAGTTTTAATATATTTACGGTAGGAAATTTACAAAATATCTTCATGGAACATGATCTTTACTTAATATCCTAATGATTTTTGGCATAAAAGAAAAATCAATAATTTTGACCCATACAATGTATTTTTGGCTATTACTACAAATATACCCCAGCGACTTAAGACCGCTTTTGTGCTCCAGGGTCATATATGTGACATTTACGCTGTGGCTCCAGTCAGCTTCAGCAGATCTGATGACATTTTAGAAATCACAGAATGAAACTGTTTTAACGTCAAATTGAAGTAGACAGATAAAGTTTAAAGACAAACGTTGAAGTTAGCTTGAAAAAGCCTGGCCTGAAAGTGTGAAATAGACCATAGACCATATTTGACCACTTCAAACCCCGTTTGACCTCATTAGACTCACAAGAAACCATATCAAACCAGTTCAGTCCCCAGTAAACCTTTTCAGATCCAATTAAACCTAAAAAAACTACAAAGAAACAATCAGACCACTCTTCTAGGCATTGCTAGATTGTTTTAGCAAAAAGTCTAGCCCTTTGTTAACGTTTTACTACATTGTCAATTTAAGTTAAAAAAAAGACTTCACTCATTACTTTATTATTAGAAGTAATCTAACAACATGATGCACTTATAGCAAATTACAAACAATTTTAGTAACAGAAAAGTGTCTTTCCTTTTATATAATCTTTGTCGCCCCCTGTATGTGTTTGTTTATCAGAATCAGAATCAGAATTAGCTTTATTCGCCAGGTGTGCAAGCACACGAGGAATTTGTTGTAAACAGGTTGTGTCCGGGGTGAGAGGGGTCTTTGATGATGTTTCCGTTAGTGTCAGTATGTTTCATCATTAGCGGATTGTAATGTTAATAGTTTTGTGTTTCCTGTGGTTTGTCAGAGAGCACATCCTGAAGACGGCTAAAGTTCTGGTGGAGGACACGAAGCTGCTGGTGTCTGGAGCAGGAGCGAGTCAAGAGAAACTGGCTCAGGCTGCGCAGTCGTCTGTTAACACCATCACTAAACTGGCTGATGTGGTCAAACTGGGAGCGGCCAGTCTGGGCGCTGAAGACCCTGAGACACAGGTACTGACACCCGCTTCCTGTCCTGTCCGCTTTCAAACAGGAAACAGAAACCTCTTCACACCAAACACAGCTGACCTTACACTTACACTGCAGTAATGTGTGTGTGTGTGTGTGTGAGAGAGAGAGAGTGTGTGTGTGTGTGTGTGTGTTTGTGTCCAGTGCTTGGCAACAATTCTTGGGTTTCTGCTGTTCCTATGGCAACACTTTATAATTCTTGGCATATTCTCAAAGCTTGTTATAGCTGTATTGTTCAAGGAAATTCAGCCATCAAGGCAAGGTTTAATTGCATTTCAATCTCCTTTCAAGTTCATGAACATAATAAAAGCGTTATCTTCAAATGTGCTGCATTTGTAAGATCTGTATTTTCACTTTCCACATGCAGCAGATGTTTTTGAGTGGATTTTAGTGAGGTCTTTGTGTCCATACTGCAGTTTTTCTAGTCATTTTTGAACTTATTGCTAGTCAGGATAATATGCTGTTATGTGACTGATACTTTATTAACCAGCATTAATATTTACATAACAGCTTTCAATTGTGTTATATAACTTTGTGTTTGCTGTGAGACTTCTTCATTTACTTTTATAGTACAGTTCTTGTACTGATACATTTCACTCATGGCTACATATATTTTGTCTCATGCAGGTGTGAGATTATGCCCATGTTTGTGGTTCAGTGATGCATCTGTCTATGTAGGCAGCATGTTAAGTCGTGATGCTGATGCATATGTTGTTCCAGAATTTCAATAATGCTGCAGCCGTCTGAGATCGTGTTTGTTGTCGTGTCTCAGGTGGTTCTGATCAATGCGGTGAAGGACGTGGCTAAAGCTCTGGGTGACCTGATCAGCGCCACGAAGGCTGCGTCCGGCAAACCTCACGACGATCCCGCCATGTTACAGCTCAAGAACTCTGCTAAGGTAAAGACACTCAGAGCAGAATCATCTCAGTCATCCACATATCCAGTCTGTCTCCGCCTGAGGCCTTTAATAACTGATCTCAGTCAAAATGATTATTATGGGCTGCCAGACAATGTTAGGTGACCTGAAATCAGGAGTCAGTCCGTTTGACCTACAAAGTGAAGAACTGCTAATGATTTACACTCAGATTGGTGGTGTTATTGTTAACTAAGACTAAAGCTAAAACTGCACAAATTTTTAAAAAAAAGAAACATTTAAAATGTTTTCGGTAATGGAAATAAAATTTAAATAAAATATCAATATTAGAGTAAAAGCTTAAACTTAAAAAACTTTCACATGGATGCTAAGGCAACATTTCTCATTTTAAGTACTAATAAAAATTATAAAATCATATAACAGAATTACTAAAACTTAAACTAAAATTAAAATGAAAACCGAAAATATGAATACTAAAAATATTAATAAATACTATAATAGTATTAAAAAACCTAAAATAACACTTACTTGGAATATTTAACACACACAAACTAGAGAAATAGTGTATTTCATATAGTATATTAGTTAAATTATATTTTTATAATTATATTGGAAGCATATGGGATATATATTCACAATAAATTCATGGCTATTTTCTGGTAATTATTAATTTATCAATTAACAGAGTTTCTATTGTGCTTTTTATTTAGGTAGTGTGTTTCCTAAAGAGACTGTCAGTAGATTGTGTGTTTTAAAAAGTTTGTAGGTTATTATTAAATGTATTATTTGATTGTTTATATATCCTTTATATATCCCATATTTCTACTAATGATGCACAGTATGCTGATGACCAGTTTTGCTCATTATTTGGATAATTACTTTAATTTGTTTCTTTTTAATGAATTAGTCTGATTTGGCTTACCAGGCAACTCTTTTTCTGTGCCAAGCTATATAAATTTATAATACTGGCTAACCTTAAATATTATCAGCCTTTCTGTATTGTTGCGTTCATATATTATTCTCCTTTGATTGAGCGCTTTAAGCACTGTCTTCTATGACATAACATCATAAAGTCATAATGCATAAGTGTGTCAAGAGTTCTGATGTGTGATGTTTCTGTGGGATCAGGTGATGGTGACGAATGTGACGTCTCTACTGAAGACGGTGAAGGCCGTGGAGGACGAGGCCACTAAAGGCACACGAGCACTAGAGGCCACCATAGAGCACATCAAACAAGAGCTGGCTGTAAGAGACACGCTTCCACTGAACTGTGCTGGAAATATGCACAGCCATTTAAATCACTACAATACAGTGGAAAAAGTATATTATTAGATATAAAGTCCACTGGGATGAAGAAGAAACATCATATGTTTTGCTGGTGTTCAGGTGTTCAGCAGTCCAGATCCTCCTCCAAAGACCGCCACTCCAGAGGAGTTCATCCGCATGACCAAAGGCATCACGCTGGCCACGGCGAAAGCAGTGGCTGCTGGGAACTCCTGCCGTCAAGAGGATGTGATCGCAACTGCTAACCTGAGCAGACGAGCCATCGCTGACATGCTGCACTCCTGCAAGGTCAGACCACTCTCTTGCACACCGTGCAAATTAATGCATATTAATGACTGCATATGCACTTCATAAGCGGTCATATCATATGAAATAAAATTTTCCTTAATCCTTTAAAATGCATGCAATTTTGTAAAACTTCAATTTATAATTACTTTATTCCAAATTATGCTTCATTAAGCAAAATGCAGCTATTTCAGAATAATTAAACAGATTGAAATCGAGTTTGCAAAATGATGCTATAAACTCAAAATTGCATTGTAATATGTTCATTTATTTATGATTATATTTTATATATTTGTGTGCTATGTGTAGCATTATATATATATATATATATTTTTTTTTTTTTTTTTAAGTAAAATGATTTAATATGCTTATTTTCTAAACTTGAGTTGTGCTACATGCGACTTAAATTCAACAAATAGTTGCTTGTCAGCTAAAAATAGAAATTAGTTATAGACAATGTCCAGTGTGGAGGGATAGAATTTAGAAAAGCATGTAAAAAATCATTTCCATATCATTTATTTAGTGACTTTAGTGAGTTTAATATTAAAATTTTAAAAATGGAAAGTGGTCATATAGAATGAATGTTCAAACTTTGACTTCTAGTGTATATGTGTTTCTGTTAACCTAAAGTGGAAATCTTTTTTCTGCTGTGTTGTTCAGCAAGCGGCGTTCCACCCGGAGGTGAAGCGAGACGTTCAGGCTCGAGCGCTGCGCTTCGGCTCGGAGTGTGCCACAGGATACCTGGGCCTGCTGGAGCACGTGCTAGTGGTGAGTGTCTCACACACACACACACTCCTTTAGTGGGGTCATTAGGGTTAAAGCTGTGTGAAATAAGTGCTGCAGCCTTTGGTCCTGTGATTTTAGGGGCACGCTGAAATGTCACATATTTCACAAACTCACAGTATGGTTGTCACTCTGTGGGTCAGTTACTGAAATATTTGTCTAAAATGTATTAAAGGGTAGTTAAAATAAGATAAAACAGAGGTAGTTATATATTTTTTATTTGTAAAGTACATTTGAGTTGTCGAATGTGGGATGTTGAGATCGTAATGAGGTAAAGTGTAGATCGTTGCTATGCAGGACTGAGAAATTCATTTTAAAGTTTACCTTCATGTGTTTTCTGTTTTCTCTGATGTGTGTGTGTGTGTGTGTGTGTGTGTGTGGGTTCGCTGTGATAGCCGGTGAGTTAAAGGTGACTGATTGTGCATGTGAATGTGTGTGTTTTGTGTGTGCTGAACTGCACAACCTCTTAACATGACTCAAAAATGACATAATATAATGTGTGCTGTAGTGCTTCTCAACTGGTGGGTTGCAGATCTTTATTTATTTCCATTTCCATCTTGTTTTTTGTTTTTTTGCACCATTTTGGCTTTGACTTTTGTCATGTATAATCTGTAGACTCTCATGACAAAAAAAAAAATTGTTTCATAGAGTTCATATTTTACAGATCATTTTACAGATATTAGCCAGTTTGTCTAATTGTCAAATCTTCTAAAAATCCACCAGCCAACAAAGCTTGGTACAAAGCATTAAAAAAATTAAAAAAAAACTCTGCAACCATTTCATTGAGGAAACAGAAATTTGACATGAATCCTGATAAATTATTTTTGCAAATCATTAATTTGCACTGTATGTCTGTTGTCTTGAAGTAAAACCACTGGTAAAATCTATTAATGTAGTAACTGGTGTGATTTCATTATCATGGTCGTTTTCAAGAGAGTGACATTTAAATGCATTCTGAGACCTATATTAATAGCATCTTGATTAGTCAAAATGCTTTGTTTACAGGTTCATTTGTTAAAGTTTTCAGATAAACTGAATGAAATGTCATTGAATGGTTTGCAGAAGCATTTAACATTTTGCCATTTGCCACATTTTAGACTTCACTGTGATCACGTATTTTCCTTTGGAGTGTGAGTGTGTGCGTGAGTGAGTGTGTGCGTGAGTGTGTGCGTGATGAGTGAGTGAGTGAGTGAGTGAGTGAGTGAGTGAGTGAGTGAGTGTGTGTGAAAAAAGGTCAAAGCAGGATGAATTGTCAGTTTTATGTAATATTTAGAAAGAGACAGGGCTCCCATAGTCACGTTGTTAGACTGTGCCAACATCCTTCCAAGTGCTGCAAAAATGTTAGATTAAAAAATTTAAAATCCTTGAAATGGAGACATTCTTTTTTTTCTAACTTGTGAAAACAAATATCCCTTCAAACCACAAGATCATAAGTGTAAACAACAATAAAAAGCACTACAAGAGCAAGGGAAAAAAGTAATTTAAAAAAATGAATAAATTATGTGAATAACTAATTAAATGAATATTATTAAATTATCATAAATTAATAACATAAAGATAACGAACAACACAGTTGTGTTGATTCTTCATGGTTAAGCCTGAAAATGACCTGGGAATTTTGTACTGTATGATTTTCTAAGCTTGGGCAAGATCTATAAACCTCCTTAGTAATTTTAATATTTTTTTCTAGTTTTGCTCACCACTTAAATATTTTTTTTTAACGTTTGAGTGGAATAACACCAATATGAAACACTAGTCTGTCGTTGAGTGTCATATTGGTCACATTAGTTTTCCATTGATCGTTTATGAACATCTATTCATTCCAAATATAGGCTGGTCACCTGACATCTAAAGAGGAATGCACCCCAGTCTCAAAACAAAGTCATGAATGACTGGAACAGTTTGAGAAATGCATTGGTCAAAACATGGGAACTCTGAAGAGAGAGACAGACGGACTGTCTTTTGTGCTTCTGTAGGGTTTATATAGACAGACAGCATAAGTTTGTCTGTGGGTGTGTGCGTTTCTGGTATTGTCTGTGTCATTCCCAGCATTCCTGCTCATGGCCAAGTCTTTACTTAGCTGTCTGTCCCAAACGAACAGCTCTGCTAATGCCACGCACCTGTTCCACTGTCACCAGCACCACCCCGGAGGACACGCCGAGGACACACACACCTCAGAAATCACTAGATTAGTGTCTTCTAGTTGACCGCATGAGTGTCTAACAGCAATGAACTGTTTGTGAGGAGTTGAATATGTCATCAGATTGATTTAACCAGCTCTTATTTAGGATGTTTTAATGCTCTCATGTGATTGAAGTCATGTGATCTCTATCCACAGATCATTCAGAAACCAAGTCATGACCTTAAACAGCAGCTGGCACACTTCTCCAAACGTGTGGCCGGTTCAGTGACTGAGCTCATACAGGCTGCGGAGGCCATGAAAGGTACAACCAGCACCTCTCGTACTTCTTGCCCTCTTGTCCTCTCCATCAGCTCAGGTCAAGTATCCAGTTCTGCATCATGAGCAGGGAATCCAAGCAGGATTCATCAGGATAATCCACTGAAAGTGATCTGAGAGCTCGGGGTGATAATACCCAGACCCCCATTTAACACCAATTTTTGTAAAAAAAAAAAAAAAGAAGAAAAGTCATAAAAAATGAAGGTCTTTCTACCCATCTAGTGTTTATGAGTACAAAAATATATTTAATATAATGAGATACACTTTCTGCTGTTGTCTTTGTCCTTCAGTTTTATTGCACATAAAGGAAAATATGTTCCTTTATGAATTTATACTACCGTTCAAAAGTTTGGGGTCAGTGTGATTTTTTTTTTTTTCTCTCTCTCTCTTTTATTCAGCAAGGATGCATGAAATTGATCAAAAGTGACTGTAAAACATGTAAAATGTTACAGAAGATTTCTGTTTCAAATAAATGCTTTCCTTTTCAACTTTCTATTAATCAAAGAGTCCAAAAAATGTATCATAGTTTCCACATAAATAAATCAGCATATTAGAATGATTTCTGAAGATCATGTGACACTGAAGACTGGAGTAATGATGCTGAAAATACAGCTTTGCATCACAGGAATAAATTACATTTTAAAACATAGTATAATAAAAGCCAGCTATTTTAAATTGTAATGCCATTTCACAAAATTACTGTTTTTGGTCAAATAAAGGCAGCCTTGTGAGCATAAGAGACTTCTTTCAAAAACACTAAAATAATCTTACTGACCCCAAACTTTTGAACTGTAGTGTATATCCTTTCTAATACTAATAATTCTGAATAAGTTTTTTGTTGTTGTTGCTGAATATGAATGTTTTCCTTAAATAAGCAAAGAGGGCATTTTGCATTCTGATACTACAATATTTAAAACAACCCTATTTTTTATTTCAAAAAGGGAAGAAAAACATTTACAAAATATTGTAGAATCTGTTGTAAAATTATTCGCACACCAATTAGAACCTCAGGATTTATAAAAAGAACCACAGATGATCCAAAACTGTAGAAAGTGTTTAAATCAGAGGAGAAGAATGGAGGAAGGCTAAGATATAACATTAGTTTTTTATTACAGGTACACAGCACAATCTCACACATGAGTTTGATTGGTTACTATGCTTTCTTTAGGTACAGAGTGGGTGGATCCTGAGGACCCGACTGTCATCGCTGAAAATGAGCTGCTGGGTGCCGCAGCTGCCATTGAAGCTGCCGCTAAGAAACTAGAGCAGCTCAAACCCCGAGCCAAACCCAAGGTGAGGAAACGTTTACCCACATCCCTCAGGAGCTGCTTAACTGCTTGACATTTTACATTCAGCTTGGAAAATCCCACTCAGTGCTCATATATTCTGAAGCAGATGTTCCTGATTATTGTCACATTTGTGTAACTATTCCCGTTTGCATTGCCCAGTTTGGATTTGGATTTAAGGTAACAGAAATGATATGAATTATGAATGCAGCATGAATGACCTCCATCATCATCATCATCATCATCTATACTGGAATGAAAAACCATTGTGATGATGTGTTCATACGCATGTGAAAAACCTTTAAGATCAGTCCCAATGTTCAGACTGTGATGGAAATGAATTTTGCTCTGTTCTGATCAACAGGAAGCTGATGAGAGTCTAAACTTCGAGGAGCAGATTCTGGAAGCAGCCAAATCCATCGCTGCAGCCACAAGCGCTCTGGTCAAAGCTGCATCTGCCGCTCAGAGAGAGCTGGTGGCTCAAGGGAAGGTATGAACGTGCCTCGATGAACATGCTGTTGAAGGAAACTTCATTCAGAATGCCCGGAAATCCTGTACTTTGTTCAGCTTTGCTCAGTCAGTAATGCATTTCTCTCTCTCTGTCAGGTCGGGGCGATCCCAGCAAACGCAGTGGATGATGGACAGTGGTCACAGGGTCTCATTTCTGCTGTAGGTCACTGTCACAAGTAGAGCTAGAAGAACTTTTGAGCTTAAAGGGTAGTTCACTCAAAAATAAAAATTCTGTCATTATTTATTCATATCATGCTCTCATATCATTATAAACACAAATGAAGGTATTTTGAGAGTAGATGATGACAGAATGTGAACTAGCACTTTAACTTTCTCAGTTTCTTCTAAAATATATTTAGATGCAGAGGTTTCAGATACCTATACATACATGAAGTGGTTTTTGATGAGGTTGGATGTTTAACATATTTTGTCCATGAATTCATTGGCTCTAGGCGCGTATGGTGGCTGCAGCTACTAACAACCTGTGTGAAGCGGCTAACTCTGCTGTTCAGGGTCACGCCAGTGAGGAGAAACTCATTTCTTCAGCCAAACAGGTGGCAGCATCCACCGCTCAGCTGCTGGTGGCCTGTAAGGTCAAGGCTGACCAGGACTCCCAGACCATGAAGAGACTGCAGGTCAGTGTGTGTGTGTGTGTGTGTGTGTGTGCATGTGCGTGCGTGTGTGTGTGTGCGTGTGTGTGATACTTATAAATGTGTGTAAATTTACACCCCTGGCGAAATGTATAGTTTAGTCAGAATTATTGCACTCCTATTTAATTGAGCTCTGTCTGTTTGGCGAGC
>NW_015653463.1:663042-688038 GCF_001515625.1 Sinocyclocheilus rhinocerous | reverse complement strand
CATGCGTGTGCCGCGGCTCTCGTTCTGAAGTCTGTGTGAAGTTTAGCGGAGAATCGCAAAGCAGAAGGCTCATGCACTTCTGACAGAAAAATGGAAATATTTCCATGGCTTTCTAACATTTACAGACGGAGCATATACCTGTGAAATGCAAGTTCTGCATTCAGGAAGACAGCACATCTCAACACATTAAACAGCGCGAGTAGCCTAGTGTCTCTGTCAGCGGCACACGCAGCCTTCTGTCAGAGCATATGCGAAACCAAACTATAAACTATGTCTTACCAGTTTTTAAAGGCCTTAATATGAAGCTTGTCACATGTTTAGAACAAATTGGATTATGCACTTTCTCCGCAGCAGCTCAGTCTGTGTCCTCCGCTATATTTTCAGATGCGCTCGTATCAAACTGTATATCGATATAAACGGTATTGCCTTATATCGAATCGCTTATAAAGAAAATATCGATATATCGTACAAACTCGATATACCGCCCAGCCCTACTTCTCACATTAAAAAAATAAACATGAAAACATATTTTAAAACTGTATTTGGTTATCACAGTAACTGTGAATAATATAAACAGTATTGTTTTTTTTGTTTGTTTGTTTTTTTACATTTTTTTTTTACTTTTTTTTTCTTTTCTTTTTTCTTTTGTTTTCAACAATATAGCACATCACTTTTAAAAATCACACACACACACACACACATATATATATATATATACTTTTATTGTAGGGAAGTGTTTTTTTTTCCAGATAAAAATGTCTACCAAATGCATAAACGTTTGACCCCCCAACATTGCAATAATAATAGAAATTTTGTAATTTTCTATATAAAAAAGCCACTAAATTATAATATGTATAATTATTTATTTAAGGAGAATATCATAGGTTACCCAGTATTTCAGACAGCTCCAAATGGGTCAAATTGACCCGCATCCTGACAGGAGTGTTTTTAAAACCCCATATTTTCCTCTTGCAGTGGTCTGACACAAATAAACAATGAGGAGTTATTTGTTGTGTGTCCACCTCTCAACAAAGCCTTTAAATATTCAGTGACACAGTGAAACCCACTGCACCCCTCCTGCCTCCAGTCAAGACAGCTGTCGCCCTGCACAGGGTGAAGGCTGAGGTTTAAATTTAAAACCTAATAACCCTGAGATCACCATTATATCTTTCAGTCACGATAGACACCATATTGAATTTGAACACATATGAAACATATAAAAAGCTGGTTCTGAGCAAATCAGTAACATGATTAGTTAGCTGATGCTGCATGCTGTTTTGTCATGCAGTGACATTCAGACATACAGTATATATATATATCTATGGTATCGATTTTGCAGTCTCCTGTGCTCTGTCCTAGACTGAGGAATCTCTGGTAAAGCTCCATGTTTAGTTTAGCTGTGTTTTAGCCTTGCAGCAGTGAGATGAATGTAATGCTGGAGCAGGAATAGATGCAGTTCCATCATCTTGTCTTACACACTCCAGCTGTCTGATGTGTAATGTGCACTGATGAGTGCTTGTGATAACAGCAGTGCTGATGAGGTGCTGTGGAGAGCTGCTGGGAGGCTTCTGCATTTTATATAAATGGTCCTCAGTCTCAGGAATGCAGTACATGAATTAGATTTATTATATCGATTTACTGTTCTAAAAAAAGTCAATGTACGTTTCTGTTTATTAAGCTTTGGGACATTAATAACAAAGTTCTGAAAAGCAAGTTATTGTAACAGCTGGATAATTTGTCTCGTTCTGTTAGAAACACTAATTTACTGTTAAACACTAATTTACTGTTGAACACACTCCTTTAAATATGAATGCAATTTAATAATTATAGATTATAACTAGTGATGAACGGATCGAGAAATTTGTCAAATATAGAATGCTGTCATTAACCAATACAGATTGTGTCATAGTTATTTTAAAATCATTAGTATGTACCCAATCATTCCTTTGCTACCGCCTACATTACTCTGACATAACTCATAACTTGGTGCTGACTTCAAACCAATCACATTTTGTTTTACAGCCAGAGTAGCAGATGACAGTATTTTGACTGATCTTTTGATATATGAGTTAGTGGCACTCTCAGAAGATCAAACTTGTGTCGCTCATCCACTACAGTTTTATTCACAGAACTGCACCCGCTCCGCTCTGTGTCTGTCTGCTTTTCTCAGTAAAACAAATTGTCATAGTTGGTCAGTTTTTCCAGATATAGCAGGTCTGTTTTTACCTGTGATATACTTCCCCTTCGGCACCATCCCACTTCTGCTGTTATCAGTCTGTCCATGAGAAAAGTCTTCTTATCTGCACAAAATTAGATGTAGCACCAGCAGTATTTGGTTACAAGACGTGAACCGAATCCAAATTGCTTCAATAGAGCTGTGCACATTAATGTAAAATGTCTTCTGTGGCAGCAGTGCAGAATATCTTGGGTATGCTAGTTTGTGTATAAATTGCAGGCCAGTCCTTCCTCTTACAGAAATAAATCAGACTCTTGACAGCTGAACACACTCAACCCTAAATCACACCTTCAGCCGTGTACAATGCCTCAAAAGGCATAAAAATTAAATAATATTCCTGGAACGTTTGCCAAAGGATCGCCAGAGATGTGTTTGGTTCAGGCTGCTATCTCCACAGCTGCATTTCCTTATAAAGACATCCCTAGAATCCAGACACATGCAGAACCTTCCTACAAACATCTTGACTTCAAACCTCTGCTTGTTAAAATTTACTTCACTGGGTTCTCACATAGCTGTCATGATTCATCTTTTGATAATGTGGATGGTCCAAAGTTTCCACAGGTTTGCATTGACTTGTAATTGTACTTGTAGCCACAAAATAAAGTAGTTGTAGTTGTACTTCTAGCTGCTAATTAGTATTTGTTTTTGTAGAGTACTTGTAGCCACAAATTATAGTTGTACCTGTAGATGTAATTCTAGCCACAAATTAAAGTGTGTGTGCTTGTAGTTGTACTTCTAGCTACAAATTAAAGTTGTTGTAGTTGTAAGTACTTGTATTTATAGTGTACTTGTAGCCACAAAATTAAAGTAGTTGTTGCCACAAATTAAAGTAGTTGTATTTGTAATATACTTGTAGCCACAAATTAAAGTTGTTGTATTTGTAGTGTAATTATAGCCACAAAAATTAAAGTAGTTGTATTTGTAATGTACTTGTAGCCACAAATTTAAGTAGTCATGGCCACAAATTAAATTCGTTGTATTTGTAGTGTAATTGTAGCCACAAAATTAAAGTAGTTGTACTTGTAGCCACAAATTAAAGTAGTCTTAGCCACAAATTAAAGTAGTTGTATTTATAGTGTACTTGCAGACAAAAAATAAAATAGTTGTATTTGTAATGTACTTGTAGCCACATATTAAAGTAGTTGTATTTGTAGCCCTAAATTAAAGTAGTTGTACCTGTAGTTGTATTTCTAGCCACAAATCAAAATTTCCAAGGGGGCTGCCATGTGAGAATACAGTGCACATGTAAATGCACCATGATGAACACCAAGACAAGAGCAATTAAAGAATGCTTTAATACTAGGAATCAGCCCTATGACCTTGGCATTACTGCAGTATCTCATATTTGATCAGTGACAGTCATCTTTAGGTATTTCAAAGTAAGTTTGATGAGATTCAGTGTCTCAGCCTTCTTAAAGCAGAGAATTTGTACTTGTGAGCAGAATGTGTGTTTCATTGGGTTTTGTTGAATGCTGTGAAAAGTAATCTGACATGTCTTTTTTTTCTTTAGGCCGCAGGTAATGCTGTCAAGAGGGCATCAGATAACCTGGTGAAGGCGGCTCAGAAGGCTGCGTTTGAGGCTCAAGATGATCAGACTGTGATGGTGAAGAGCAAGATGGTGGGCGGTATCGCTCAGGTAAAGAGAATATCAGTTACAAGTCAAACACTAGCACATTTAGATGCATATTAACTGTGTGTTTTGTTAGAGCATTTCCAGCACAACAACTGACATTTTTCATATAGTGAATTAAAGCATGCAGTTCGTTACCTTCACTTTCATGTTTCCTGTCAAAATTCATTGACACATGCAATGTTATTAATGTTCATTTGTTAATTACTATAAACAACCAATTAATTTGTAACACATTTATTCAATTCAACATTGTAACTTCACTGTTTTGTGGGTAAATATAGAAATATAGAATAGATTTTTATGGGTTTATCAAACATCCTTTGCATTCTTTGTATGGAATTAATTATTTAACATTGAAGCTCAACGAATTAAATATCACTTATATGTACTTTATGTGGAACACCATCATTAATAGAAATGTAAATAGGAAAGCCAGCAAAAGGCTTGTTTGCATGTCTGAGGCACAAATAGCTGTATTGTTAAATGATTGCATTTCCTGTGCATTTTGATGCAGTTGTCATTATAAACTGTAGAGTGTAACTGTAGAGTTTTTACATCTAGATCTTGCATGCATTGTGGATTTTCATCTGTGTGTGTGTGCCCTCAGATCATCGCTGCTCAGGAGGAGATGCTCAGGAAGGAGAGAGAGCTGGAGGAGGCCAGGAAGAAGCTGGCCATGATCCGACAGCAACAGTACAAGTTCCTGCCGTCAGAGCTCAGAGAGGATGGACAGGATCAGTGAGCTGCATCATAGACTAATCAATGACATTCAGAGTTTGAGAAAAGTAATTAGTGATATGCAATGAGTAAAAAGTGAACTATGTATCAGGATGTCTATTTTAAAAGTGTTTTGTTTATTTCTGTCACTTTTTTTGAGAATTGCCATGCCAGCTTTATTGTTTTGTTGTATTTGGATAATATGCAGCATATACAAATCCTTTTTAATTTCTTCTAATAGAGCTATAATTTTTTTTTTCATTACTAGATGGATTAGATGAGCAGTGTGTGTTTTGAAAGCTCGTGATCATGGCAGGGGCCAAACAGTGTTTGAAGCTTTTCAAGACAACATTTGGACTGGCAATTTGGACCAGTGGTGCAATGATTAACTTTGCGTTGAAACAATTCATAGAGAAAACATATCATTTTCTAAATAAAAGAATAATAAAGCTTTGAAATGTTACAAACAGTATCCTCCTGTTAATGTTTTTGCAGCATAAATGTTTGCTTTTGTGACAACTTGGTCTACTGGTATTTCTATCAAAATTATATATTTTATAAAGCATAAAAGCCATATTTCCATTTTTGCTTTTATAATGTGTTTTTTTTTTTCTTTTTTTCTTTTCTTGCTGTTGTACAACAATTTACTGTTGTAATTTACTGATGTAATGCCCACACAGATGTAGACAAGACAATATTAGATTAAAAAAGATTTGTAACAAGAATTGGTTAATTACCATGGTTGTTTATCAAATAATAATCAGAGTTATTATAAAGAACTGTTTTTAAGAAATTATAAAGACTGTTATTAATAGATCAAATACATAAACAGTTTAAGTTTTCACCGTTACTGCCTTTCCTGTTGCATTCAGTATATTCTGAATCTTGCCTGCTTTTATATTTTATAATTGTGTATTTATCTGTTATCAGTTTCTCACCTAAAATAAGCAAACTCACTTAGTCAATGTGTTTAACTAAAAACTCATAAATTCACTGTTTTGCAAATATCTCCTATTGCATTTGTGTGTGTTTTTTTTGTTTGTTTGTTTTTTACAAAGATGCTGGTGTTGAAGGGCTTAGTGTTTACCTGCATAGGCCGGTAACACTAATAACATAATTTATGAACATTTTGTCATACTTAAAATATCCGTACTTCATGTGCATTCAGATATCAAGGTGAATAATTATTTGCTTAGCTACAGAGATGTATTTAATCTAGACTTAAACTGAGAGTGTATCTGAGTTCAAAACATTACCAGGAAAGCTATTCCAAAGTTTAGGAGCCATATATGAATGTCTCTACGTCCTCCTGTGGTGCTATTCTAAAATTGAAATATGATATGATCAGAATTTCTATAAGAACTGCTGCATTTGAACCACATGCAGCTTGTTTATGGAGATGGTGGGACATCCAGCCTGCACTGTACATTACAAAAATCCAGTCTTCCGGTGATAACCCATGAACTAGCTTTCTCTATCAGGGACAAAGAAACAGTAACAGAAATATTCCAGTAGTAGAAGAATGCTTTCTACAAAATTGGAAAAGTGGTTTTAAAAAACAATTTGCTGCCAAGTGTGACACTGTAGAGAAGGTAGCAGCAATCATCTTATCATACATGACATGCTTACAGCTTATGTTTAAAAGTTTTTGCGTCAATTATTCCTCTTTTATTTGGCACAAATTTGAAAAAAAAGTTTAATTTTATCTTGATACTGCATGTAATATCCTCTCTCACTTTAAAATTAAGTAGATATAGTTCACGATTTAAAACTTAAGTTGCCTTAGATGTCATTCCATCTCATCTTCTTCTAGATGTTGTTGGCCCAACGATTGTATGTATTATAATTATAAATAGTAGTCCAGCCAACGCTATAGTTCCATCCTGCCTAAAGCATGCGGTCATACACCCTCTTTTAAAAAAAAAATTACACTTGTTTAAATAATTACCATCCGATTTTTAAGTTTTCTTTTTTTATCAAAAATATTAGAGAAGGCTGTTTATCATCAGCTGATCTTTTTTTTTTTTATTATAAAAATTAGTTTTTTTTATAAATTTGAGTCTGGTTTTAGGTCAAAATACAGTACTGAAAATGCCCTTTTAAACGTAAAGAATGACTTGATGCTTGCAGCCGACTCAGGAAAGGGTGCCATTTTGATTCTCCTTGATCTTACAGCAGTATTTGATTTGACACAATTGATCACTATATTCTTTTAACTCGATTAAGACAATGGGCAGGCATTCAGGGAAATGTTCTTAAATGGTTCTGTTCTTATTTAAAGGACAGAAGTTCTGTAATTCAATTGGGAAATCATTTCTCTGATTTTGCAGTTTGTTTTTGTGGGGTTCCCCAGGGATCAATTTTGGGGCTCATTCTATTTTCTATATACATGCTTCTGTTTGGTTCTATCTGTCAGAAATATAATGTTGGATATCATTGTGTAGACGATGCACAATTGTACCTTCTTCCATTGAAAACAGATGATGGATTAAATGATCTGATGACCTGCCTGTATGAGATTAAATTATTGGATGGCACAGAATTTACAATTAAAGAACTTAAAATTAAATGAGGCAAAAACAGAATGCCTAATAATTGGTTCTATTAGGCCATCTGTGCACATGTTAAACTGGGTCCTGTTGCCTCAAATGTGCAGAAGCAAGTAAGAAACCTGGGAGTGGTCTTTGACTCTGAGTTTAAAATGGATAAGCAGGTAAACTCGGTGGTTAAGGCAGGTTACTTTCATTTAAGAAATATTTCAAAAATAAAACAATTCCAATCGCTTGCTGATTTGAAACAGGTTATGCAGGATTTTATCATGTCAAGACTGTAACTCTCTGTACCTGGGGTTTCCTGCTGTTTTTTTGTTGAATCGTCTTTTACAAAATGCAGCAACTACTGTAGGCTTCTGACTGGGACTAAGAAGCAGGTCAGTGTTTCCCCTATGTTAGCCTCGTTGCAGTGGCTAACAGTCAACTTTAGTGTCCAGTTTAAGGTTTTATTGTATGTTTTTAAAGCTTTGCATGGCCTAGCACCTGAATACATTTCAGATATGATTCAATTTCACTCTACGACTCGGCCATTAAGGTCTTCACAAAAATGGCTGTTAAAGGTCCCTAAATCTTGCTTAAGTCTAAAGGGGACTGTGCTTTTTCTGTTGCGGCACACCGTCTTTGGAATAACCTGCCCCTGGAGATCAGATGCTGTGTGACACTGGGTCATTTTAAATCTCGTTTAAAAGGGCATCTGCTTGCCCAAGCGTTTGGTCGAGCTTGTTATTGAATATTTTGGTTGTCTTGAGTTTTAAATGTTTTCATGTGAAATGTTGTTTTTGTTTTTTTGTCGTCTTGTTTTTCTAAATGGTGTTTTTATTGGAAAGCACTTTGGCCAACCTAATAAGTTTTTAAATGTGCTACACAAATAAACAAACTAACAAATGTAAAGCTAACTGTCATCAGCATAACAATGAAAGCTTTGTTTCATGATAACATTACGTAAAGGGAGCATGAACAATGAATACATGAGGACCTAAGACTGAGCCTTGTGGTACCCCATATACTTAACTTGTTTTATGTTTGACAATTCCTCATTTACACACAAAATGGTACTGATCTGAGAAACTGAACATGCCTGCCCACAAATGCTAATGTAATCTTCTAGTGTTTTTGACATAAATCAAAGTTTTGAGATGGTTCTACAATTAACCAAAACAAAGTTGTGCCTTCTTTACAAGCGGTTTAATAACTGCAAGCTTGAAAATCCTTGGAATATGACCAAGCAGTATTTCTCATTTGCCTTGACACTTAAATCTATTTTTTGTTCTTTCAAAAACTGCAAACATAAATTGAGCATTTTATGCCATGTGTTTGTAAAGAAAGTACTAGCATTCAAAAACCATCACAATGTCAATATAACGCACCATTGAACACAGTAGGCAAATTATATGACTGAAATCGGTGGGAAGAGGAAATCATTGTCCAGGCAGTGAAAGTGGTTTTTGAGAACATTACCTTTAAGTCATAAGTCTTTCAGCATATCGTAGAGATTCTGCTCATAAAAATCATGATGAAATTTAAGTTAAAGAAACTCTATAGACATAGTGTTTAATGTAGTTAATGTACATCAGTTGTTGTTGTTGTTTCCCAGGGCGCTTGAATAATCCTGACCTCAGATCTTTTTAAGTATAACTGGAGAATGAGGATTCAGAGCCTTCCAAACATGGACAAAATCACAGGGTCAAATGCAGAGCCCATTCAGCAGGACGAATCAGAGCTGGGGGACGTCACTCTCCCAGAGACTTTAGAGAAGTTTCCAAAAAAGACCAGCGTTCCTCTGGAGAGGATTCCAGCCGCCTCTCTGCTGTGCACTCAGCTTTGTCCGTCTCTGCCTCCACTCTCTGAACAAGCTCTCCTCTTTCTCCTCGGCTGCTAGCAGAAACCCAGGAAATCAACCATGGAGGCCATCAAGAAGAAAATGCAGATGCTGAAGCTAGACAAGGAGAATGCCATAGATCGTGTAGAACAGTCCGAGATAGACAAGAAAGGTGCAGAGGACAAATGCAAACAGGTAAATGGATTGAATCTGGTGAACTGAAAACAGGTTATCAGACTAGACTTTTTTCTGTAGGTCCATCCATGTTTCTGTTTTTTTCCATCTGTGTCTAATTGAACTCTCTGTTAAACTGGGAAAAGCGGACTAGAAAAAGTATGAGGAAAATTGCCTAAGCAGTGATATAAATATAAGTAAGGTGTTTTTCCCTCAGTACTAAGTACAGAAATGGTATCATTTGACCTTTCCTGTATATGTAGTGTGTATGAATCATCAGTAATCATCTGCTCAGTGTCTTCAACTCCAAACACCGATGATTAATCCCAGTTTAGGGTCCAACATCTCTGATGAGTTGAACTATTTTTAGTCTTGTTCCTTAAGACCCATCAATCAGGACTAACTGAAGTGGCCCATGCCAAATATAGTAGTGTAAATATGTTAGTATATTTAAGTAGGTATACTTGATAACAGCCATTTCATTAAGAGGCCCAGGCTGACAGGAACGACATTTTCCACCGTTTGATTAAATGTGGCACAAATAACAACACAATCAGGCCTGTCGCTTTAGATTGATTTGTTGACCGTGATGAATGAATTATTCCTGTTGATCTTTCATTGCCACTCTTGTCGTCCTCAATCATTAATAGGCAATGTCAGTTATAACAGTTCTCCGTTTCACTAAAAGCCATCTTAATGAAGGCTTCTCTCCATAATGGAAGAGCAGCTGGCTTTCCCATGGGAGAAAAAGCATGTGAAACTGTTTTGTCGGAGCATGTGTAATATGATACAGACATTAATTCCATTTAAATTTTGAATTTCTGTATATCTCATTTATTAGAATTGGATTGGTTCCTTTCTCCAAGTTTATATGCTTCTGTAACTGATTTAATGCACTTTTGGTTTTTAACAAAGATTAAATCACGTTATTTCTTGAAAGCCTGCTCTGATGGCCCAACTCCATCTATTCTTGTCCCAAGGCCTTTGTTATTGCACCCCTGTTGGTCACCACACATGCTGTCCTTGATCTTTTTTTGTCCCGCTCCACCTTCATGGAATTGTTCAACATAACAGGATCAAGGCTTTGTACCATCTGGAGCCACCGGGCTGCGTTTGACGCCAAAGCCGCGATGCCTCTCATAACTGTCCCGGGAAGGCATCCGTCATGAGTGCATTGCTTTGAACCCGTTCACTTGTTCTGTCATCCACCGTAGCTATTTTGCACTTCTCAGTTTATGAGCTGGCCAAAGTGGGCTCTATTTTTGCAGCCGGCATTATCTCGTTTCCATATGCAGCAGCCGACTGTCCCGCTGGCTCACAATAAATAGAGGCTGGTTTATGACACTAAGCTATGTGTGGTGGTTTACTCGACGTGTGTTACTCGTGTGGGTGGGGGTGACCAGCAGCTGCTGCAACTCTCTGCTTTAACATAACTTTGCAGTTTATAATTGTCTCCTCATGCCCTCCCCTAAATGAGCCGGGATTTACACATCATCATTTATCATCAGTGTAGGAACGGTGGACACATTACTTGACGAGTAGCGATCTTCCAAAATATAGAGAAACAAAAGTTTCTAAAAGAATTTCTACCCTGACTTTATCCTTCACTACTCTTTCTGTAGTATTCAAATCAAGCATCGAGAACCTGCTCAAATAAATCCTTTCGAATAAAGCTAGTCAAAACAGTTTCCTATACCCTTAATAGCATCATTTGCCTGTATTTCCAGTGCTTAATGTGTGTGTTTGTGTGTGCAGCTGGAAGAGGAGCTCTTGGGCCTGCAGAAGAAGCTGAAGGGTGTGGAGGACGAGCTGGACAAATACTCCGAATCACTGAAGGACGCTCAGGAGAAACTCGAGCAGGCCGAGAAGAAGGCCACAGACGTGAGTGACACACAAATCATTAAAGATTCAACGCCTCTCTTAGTCACACCTTGTTTGAGATGGTATGTAAGCACTATTATACACTACAGTTCAAAATTCTGGGGTCAGTAAGGTTTTTTCTTTTTGAAAGACAAATTAATACTTCAGCAAGGATGCATTACTTGATCAAAAGTGATAGTAAAGACATCTATAAAAGATTTCTATTTCAAATAAATGTAAAACTTTTTTTTGCTAATCGAAGTGTCCTGCCGCACAACTGTTTCCAGCACTGATAATAAATCAGCATATTAGAATGATTTCTGAAGATCATGTGACACTGAAGACTGGAGTAATGATGCTGAAAATACAGCTTTGATCACAGCAGATTTTTACAATTTATTACAATAGAAAACAGTTACTTTAAATTGTACAAATATTTCACAATATTAAATATAAATACATGAATAATTCAGCCCATAATTGTATGGGTCAAAATTATCCATTTTTATTTAATGCCAAAAATCATTAGGATATTAAGTAAATATCATGTTCCATGAAGATATTTTGTAAATTTCCTACCGTAAATATATCAAAACTTAATTTTTGATTAGTAATATGCATTGCTAAGAACTTCATTTGGACAACTTTAAAGATGATTTTCTCAATATTTTGATTTTTTTGCACCATCAGATTCCAGATTTTCTAATAGTTGTATCTCAGCCAAATATTGTCCTATCCTAACAAACCATACATCAATGGAAAGCTTATTTATTCAGCTTTCAGATGATGTATAAATCTCACTTTTGAAAAATGGACCCTTATGACTGGTTTTGTGCTCCAGGGTCACATATATGTTAATAACAATAACACATACATGCATACACACATATGTATGACAATGTTTCGCATTAGAATTGGGAGTGAGGAATGTGTTCAAACAGAACATCTAGAAAGGACAGCTTTCAGCACAGTTAGCATGCGTCAGTATGATATGTGAAGCGGGTGATTGGGTCGGTCCTGTCGACAGCTGCTCTGTTGCTCGGGTGTCAAACCCACCCACAGTATCAGATTCGGTAAACACTTCATAAACACTGTCAGCACCTCACAGCGTCCCACCACTTCATCAAAGACCCTGCATTTTTATACTTGATTCTGTCTGTTTCATACAGGTTTAACATGACCTTTGACCTTTCCACACTCACACTGTCAATTCATTTAGATCTCAATATCCAATACTCTTCACCGATGACCAAAATACAAGCATGATATACTTTATCTACAATACAATATAAGTACAAAAGATACAAATGGTACTTCCATGGTCTTTCTGGGCATGGTACCAAAGAAATATTATTTTTTGGACATGTAGTGCCATGGTATACTTTATCACAGTATTATCTAATACCTTTTCATGAATGTATTGAGAGCAATACTGTAAGGTCTGCAGTGTTAAATATTAGTATTTGTGCAATTCAGATCCGATAAATAGTCTATGGATGGTTCAAATAGCTCACAAATGTTAGACGACTCTTCGTGTACATTAGTGTGTTTGACTTCGAAAGGACTGCTTTTTAATTAGCATTTGTGCAGCACTTTTCCCAATCCGTGAAGATCGATCCAACCCAGTGATGTGACTGGCCGTACAAAACCTCCATAAGATCATGTGTTTGGGAAGTGGAGGAGAAACCTTGAGCTCGCATTGCAAGAAATGTGCATATGCTAACTATCAACTAGTTACAATTCAGCCACAGTAGAAATGTTTTCATCAGGAAACCTCTGTAGTTGCTTTGCTTCCAGTTCTTCCTCTGAAACACGAGGCTCTTTGACTGCGTGCTTCACTCGCTGCGTGTGTACTGTATTTACACCATTAATACGTGGCCAAAAAAGGAGAAACATCAGAGGAATGCAGGCATTTGTTTACAGTGAATGAGTTTCATTGAATGGATTGGTCTAAGGACAGTAACGTAACTGAGGACAAACGTCTGAAACATCCTGTTTTATGATTGTAATTTGTTTGAAATTCATACATGTTATTGGTAGATAGAAAGTGGCACTGTTACTGTTATGGAGACTTAATTGAGTTACCTTTGATGTTAACAGAATAAAAAAATATATAAAACTTTCTGATTATTATTTCATATGCCAGACTTTTTTTTTTTTTTGGGAGAATTTTGATGAATGCGTGTGTCGGGTGTTTTGACACTGAAGACTCACCTGTATATCTTCTCACCTGCAGCCTCATCATCATGTCAGGCATATCAGTTATTATGATTCATTATGCGGGAAACTGATGGTTTTTGGAAGAAAAACAGAAGCAGCACCAGTGAGTGTTGAAGCATCGCAGACTCTGCTGGCGGTGGATGGTGGCCCAGGTTTAAAAAAAAGTACACTTCCATAATGTAGCTACTTAAAGTGCTCTATCTTCGCACACTAATATTGTATTTAATATACTAAAAATGATTCTTTAGCACTTCTTAAGATAAGATAATGTAGTCAACTGTGCTTTTTGAGACACCTCGAATATGAACTAAAATGCGCTTTTAACATAGTATCTCTGTATTTAAAAATGTATTTAGTTACCACTTGTAGTACACTTCAACCCATCTTTCATACACTAGTACACTCAAGTGTACTACAAGTAGTGACTAAAAACATTTTTTAAATACAAAGAGAGTATGTTAAAAGCGCATTTTAGTTCATTTTCATGGTGTCCCAAAATAGCACAGTTGAGTACACTTAGATGTCCTTAAGTTTATCTTTAAAAAAATCATTTTTAGTATGTTAAGTACATAATTAGTGTGCGAAAATAGAGCACTTTAAGTACATTATGGAAGTGTACTTTTTTTAACCTGGGTGGTGGACTTTTGCCTTGTACAAATACCCACACTTGTGGTCTTGGCCACTTGAGAGGGCATACGCGACAGGAAGGAAGTGCGCAAGACTGTCCCAGGTCTTAAAAACACCAGAGCGCAGTGCCCTTGATGCACACTAAACCACACTACCTCGAATACTGCTCTGGAGCGCTATTCCAGGCTTAGTGTATCCCATCATGCAACATGTTCTGGAAATAAATCGTGAGACTTTGCCGAGATCTCGCGAGAGGTCACGGAAACTTTTCCAATGTAAGTTAAATATTATTTTAATAGTTAGATATTACAGATAATTTGTTAGAAAAACAAAGTGTTGCACGTTTTATTGGTGCAACGGTTTAAGATGAGTAGTGGTGATATTTATTTTGTACAACATTTGCAACGGCTTTTTATCACTTAATTAGAACCACAAATTAAATTGTGTAATCTCTGTTACAGGGACTACTGAACAGACATTTAGAAGTTGATTTTAAAATGCAAAGTCTTTAAAAATAAAAACCAAGCTATATAAACACTTGCATTTTTACAACACTACGGCCTGTTTTCATGGACAGGGCTTAGCCTAAGCCAGGATTAGGCCATAGTTCAATTAGGACATTTAAGTAATTTTTATAAACATGCCTTATAAAAAAGCATTACTGGTGTGCATCTTAAGACAAAACAAAGGCACTGACATGTTTTAAGATCAGATTTACATTTTAGTCTAGGACTAGGCTTAAGCCTTGGGAGCGCTATTCCAGGCTTAGTGTATCCCATCATGCAACATGTTCTGGAAATAAATCGTGAGACTTTGCCGAGATCTCGCGAGAGGTCACGGAAACTTTTCCAATGTAAGTTAAATATTATTTTAATAGTTAGATATTACAGATAATTTGTTAGAAAAACAAAGTGTTGCACGTTTTATTGGTGCAACGGTTTAAGATGAGTAGTGGTGATATTTATTTTGTACAACATTTGCAACGGCTTTTTATCACTTAATTAGAACCACAAATTAAATTGTGTAATCTGCGGGTGATTGGGTCGGTCCTGTCGACAGCTGCTCTGTTGCTCGGGTGTCAAACCCACCCACAGTATCAGATTCGGTAAACACTTCATAAACACTGTCAGCACCTCACAGCGTCCCACCACTTCATCAAAGACCCTGCATTTTTATACTTGATTCTGTCTGTTTCATACAGGTTTAACATGACCTTTGACCTTTCCACACTCACACTGTCAATTCATTTAGATCTCAATATCCAATACTCTTCACCGATGACCAAAATACAAGCATGATATACTTTATCTACAATACAATATAAGTACAAAAGATACAAATGGTACTTCCATGGTCTTTCTGGGCATGGTACCAAAGAAATATTATTTTTTGGACATGTAGTGCCATGGTATACTTTATCACAGTATTATCTAATACCTTTTCATGAATGTATTGAGAGCAATACTGTAAGGTCTGCAGTGTTAAATATTAGTATTTGTGCAATTCAGATCCGATAAATAGTCTATGGATGGTTCAAATAGCTCACAAATGTTAGACGACTCTTCGTGTACATTAGTGTGTTTGACTTCGAAAGGACTGCTTTTTAATTAGCATTTGTGCAGCACTTTTCCCAATCCGTGAAGATCGATCCAACCCAGTGATGTGACTGGCCGTACAAAACCTCCATAAGATCATGTGTTTGGGAAGTGGAGGAGAAACCTTGAGCTCGCATTGCAAGAAATGTGCATATGCTAACTATCAACTAGTTACAATTCAGCCACAGTAGAAATGTTTTCATCAGGAAACCTCTGTAGTTGCTTTGCTTCCAGTTCTTCCTCTGAAACACGAGGCTCTTTGACTGCGTGCTTCACTCGCTGCGTGTGTACTGTATTTACACCATTAATACGTGGCCAAAAAAGGAGAAACATCAGAGGAATGCAGGCATTTGTTTACAGTGAATGAGTTTCATTGAATGGATTGGTCTAAGGACAGTAACGTAACTGAGGACAAACGTCTGAAACATCCTGTTTTATGATTGTAATTTGTTTGAAATTCATACATGTTATTGGTAGATAGAAAGTGGCACTGTTACTGTTATGGAGACTTAATTGAGTTACCTTTGATGTTAACAGAATAAAAAAATATATAAAACTTTCTGATTATTATTTCATATGCCAGACTTTTTTTTTTTTTTGGGAGAATTTTGATGAATGCGTGTGTCGGGTGTTTTGACACTGAAGACTCACCTGTATATCTTCTCACCTGCAGCCTCATCATCATGTCAGGCATATCAGTTATTATGATTCATTATGCGGGAAACTGATGGTTTTTGGAAGAAAAACAGAAGCAGCACCAGTGAGTGTTGAAGCATCGCAGACTCTGCTGGCGGTGGATGGTGGCCCAGGTTTAAAAAAAAGTACACTTCCATAATGTAGCTACTTAAAGTGCTCTATCTTCGCACACTAATATTGTATTTAATATACTAAAAATGATTCTTTAGCACTTCTTAAGATAAGATAATGTAGTCAACTGTGCTTTTTGAGACACCTCGAATATGAACTAAAATGCGCTTTTAACATAGTATCTCTGTATTTAAAAATGTATTTAGTTACCACTTGTAGTACACTTCAACCCATCTTTCATACACTAGTACACTCAAGTGTACTACAAGTAGTGACTAAAAACATTTTTTAAATACAAAGAGAGTATGTTAAAAGCGCATTTTAGTTCATTTTCATGGTGTCCCAAAATAGCACAGTTGAGCACACTTAGATGTCCTTAAGTTTATCTTTAAAAAAATCATTTTTAGTATGTTAAGTACATAATTAGTGTGCGAAAATAGAGCACTTTAAGTACATTATGGAAGTGTACTTTTTTTAACCTGGGTGGTGGACTTTTGCCTTGTACAAATACCCACACTTGTGGTCTTGGCCACTTGAGAGGGCATACGCGACAGGAAGGAAGTGCGCAAGACTGTCCCAGGTCTTAAAAACACCAGAGCGCAGTGCCCTTGATGCACACTAAACCACACTACCTCGAATACTGCTCTGGAGCGCTATTCCAGGCTTAGTGTATCCCATCATGCAACATGTTCTGGAAATAAATCGTGAGACTTTGCCGAGATCTCGCGAGAGGTCACGGAAACTTTTCCAATGTAAGTTAAATATTATTTTAATAGTTAGATATTACAGATAATTTGTTAGAAAAACAAAGTGTTGCACGTTTTATTGGTGCAACGGTTTAAGATGAGTAGTGGTGATATTTATTTTGTACAACATTTGCAACGGCTTTTTATCACTTAATTAGAACCACAAATTAAATTGTGTAATCTCTGTTACAGGGACTACTGAACAGACATTTAGAAGTTGATTTTAAAATGCAAAGTCTTTAAAAATAAAAACCAAGCTATATAAACACTTGCATTTTTACAACACTACGGCCTGTTTTCATGGACAGGGCTTAGCCTAAGCCAGGATTAGGCCATAGTTCAATTAGGACATTTAAGTAATTTTTATAAACATGCCTTATAAAAAAGCATTACTGGTGTGCATCTTAAGACAAAACAAAGGCACTGACATGTTTTAAGATCAGATTTACATTTTAGTCTAGGACTAGGCTTAAGCCTTGCCTGTGAAACCGGGGGTAAAAGTGTGTCCCATCAGGTAATGAAAAGTTGGACACACACTTGTGGTCATCACACTCACTTGGACACTTGGGCCAAATACAGGAAATACGTCATATTAGTCGTCAAGAGGTCAAGTGCAAAGACTGCGAGAGCAAATACAAGGTTATGAAAGTTACCCCCCACTTTTCTTACTTTCAAGAAGATTTTAAAATCTATATTAAATCTATATCTACCTCCTGTAACAAAAGGCAACTAAAACTTTAAATGCATGCCCACTTTTTGATTTAGTGTCATTTTTATTTGATAATTAATTTATATTTTGAAGGAAGAGTATGTTTATTGTTGTGTGATCTGCTTATTTATTTTATTTTTTTCTCATTTATTTAGAGTTTTTTTCTCTCTTCCACTCAATCTCTTTTGAATTGTAATTGCTATATAGCATAATGTTTGTCCATCCTTGAACCCCTGGCTCTTTTCCTTGGCATATGCTTTCTTACATTTGTATTTTCTAAGCAAGTGTTTAATAATAAACCGCAAGTGTGGGTATTTTTTAGACGAGGCATTTCTCCCCCTGGGAGGAGCGGATGAAGCCCGTTCTTCTGTGCTCCTCTCAGTACACCGGATCGCCTGACAGGTGCGCTGCGCCATCTGTTGCACCGGCGAACATCAGCTCTAGCTCGGCCCTCGGATGCGGTGCGAACAGAGCGCTCGCCGGCGGTCCGCGCTACGCCTTTCCGGGGGAATCCTACTTCTTTAGACGAAGAAACTAATATGTTTAACCTGAACGGTGTCTGATAAAGGCAAGATCACTGGGATACAGCGATATCGCTGCTACCCTGCCGTGTCGCGTTTATCATTATTAACACCGGACTTGGGATCCAGAGGGAATGGCCTCGGTAACATCCATAGAAGCGGTGAAGAGGAAGATCCAGAGCCTGCAGCAGCAGGCGGACGAGGCGGAGGACCGAGCAGAAGCGCTGCAGAGGGAGGTGGACCTGGAGCGGCAGGCCAGGGAGAGAGTGAGTGACCCCAGAAACATTCATATTGTGGGGGATTTGAGGCTCGTGTTCAGCCTGGATGCGGATTCTGGCCTGAGCGACTCTGTTACAGTGATGTTTTATCTCTTTATGTACACTGTTCACTTCTTGTTAACTATTCACTGCAATACCAGTGTCCCTTTATTCCAAACCAACCAGGCAGTCAAGGGGCCTACTGCAGGCCATGTGTACTGTCCTGGATGACTACAGTATCTTTATTAATGGGTCATATATATTAGATGTGGATGGATCTCGGCCAAATATTGTCCTATCCTAACAAACCATACATCAATGGAAAAATTATTTATTCAGCTATTTGATTTTTATAAATCAAAAAATGTACTCTTATAACTGGTTTTGTGGTCCAGGGTCACAAATGTAAGACTGATGTTCCTCATGGTTGGCATCTGTAGTAGTTTTGTAGCGAGTGCTCTGACTTTGAGATGTTCTGTTTTCCTTAAAGGGTTAGTTCACCCAAAAATGAAAATTAGCCCATGTTTTACTCACCCTCAAAGCATCCTAGCTAGGTGTATATGACTTCATCTGCGTCATCAGCCGGAACGGCTTGCACGTATGACAGTCAGCAGAAGTGAGAAAAAAGTGTTTCTTACGATTTAAATATGGATATTTTTCTCACAAAAACGCATGGATTCGCTACAGGAGGCCTTTATTCACCCCCTGGAGCCGTGTGAGGCACTTTTTATTACGGATGCGCGCACTTTATTTGACTACTTTTGTACTGTTGAACAAAAACACCCGCCTACTCCCATTCTAAAGCTTGGAAGAGCGTGGATAATTTTTAATATTACTCCGATTGGATTCGTCTGAAAGAAGAAAGTCATATACACCTAGGTTGCTTTGAGGGCGAGTAAAACACAGGCTAATTTTAATTTTTGGGTGAACTAAACCTTTAAATCAAATCCAAACATTAAGTTCACTTCAAAAACACGTTATCCAAATATCAGTATCAGTTTAAGGTGAAACAGTGCCGAATGAAACAATATTCAGGTGTGATCTACTACACGTGGAGCACAGCAGCGAGTGAAAGCTCCTGAGCTGTCCGATGAACTTGAGCTAATGCGCTGGCCCTGAGAAGAGGATTAGGGGTTATATTGAGGGCAGGTGATGTTGACGATTTAAAGCATCTCTCACTTCAAAATCAACGAGAACGTCCACTATGGTTTCGGACACCACTAAAAATGGCTGTTCCCTCAAATAGTGCCCTATTTAAGGGTATAGGGGGCGATTTCGGACACAGCCAAGCTCTTTCTGTCACATGGACCTGTGAATATGTGATGCAAGTGGTCAATTAAACAGGTGATCATGTGATTTTAGTCCACCTGAATGCAAACACTTGAGTCATCAGCCCACGGGCCCAGACTAAGTTAATCGTTTTGTGTCCTTGTCCTCCGGTACACTCTAAAAAATGCTGGGTCTCTCTCTTTAATGACATTTTGCATGTGTAAGGAGTAATCTGAAAGTAGTCAGAGATGGAATTGCTTAGAAAGTGAGGATAACATTGCGGCTATAGTTACACAAAGTAATGTTGAGGGTGGAAACATTTACCATTTCTGAACCCAGGTTTAATTATAGTTTTCAGCATGTGACTTTATCTGATCTGAGCAATCACAAAAAGGTCATTAATGGGATTTACTTTAAAAATGGACTTTTTCAGTAGGTCAGAACAAATGCGGCAGTTATATTACTTGTTCAGATGTTTTTTCCAAAAATATTTCTATGTATAAAGTCATTTATGTCCAACACTTTATTTGAATGTGATATTTCTACTGAAGACTTCAATTCTGCTCACACACTTTAAATAAATCCAGATTTGGTTTTAGATTTATTAAAAAGCATCTTAAACTTCTTATATGAGGTTTCAGTTGTTTTAGCTATTTTTATATTTTATCCTGCATTTTAACCTTGCAATGAAAATAGCTCTAGAAGCTGGCATGCCTTTAACCCACAAACAAATTAGGCCACCTTTGTACTGAGCAGTGTCGTTTTACTAGAGTATGAAGAAGAACTTCTGTTGTAAAGATGTTATTAACATTAACATATTAATATTAGAATTGCCATTTTTTTTTAATATTGTCTAATAGCTACAGGCATGTTGTTTCGGGGGAATTCTTTAAAATGATAAACAGATCATCCGTTCATTCGTGTTCATTGTGTGCCGTGTTTGGTGACACATTTAAAGGGTTAACATAGTAGTAATAGCATTGCTAGCGTGTAGTTAGCTATTAAAGCTTTGGACAAACAGTTGATAGTGAGCTCAACCCTCTTTACGCAGTGAACTTTGTATTTTTAAAGTTTAACTTTATACCATACTGTGATGCCGTGTCCCGGAGCGATGAGACAAAAACATTAAAACCCATTACAAACAAGGCATTCGTTGCATCTAGTGGGGACATAATTACTGATTATAATGACTTATACTGTCTTTTTACGCGTTGCGTTGCATTGCATCGCGCCGCGTAAACATAAAACTCTGTCTGCATTTGTGATCGGAGAAATGACAAACAACAAGCGCTACTCTACACTGCCCAAACTCGCGTTTGAATCATCAGTGGCAAATTCTTTAAATTAAAATTAACTTTAAATTAAAATTCTTTAAATTAAAATAGACATGTGGGGGCGTGTTAGAACGAGCCGTTTTAGGTAGACGTGGCTGACTCTTAAATTTGATAAAGAATATCTCTTTGGATTTGAGACTTTAGTCTTTGCAACTTTACAGATCTTCTTTATGCACCAAGAGCTTGTAACACTCTAAAGAGAAAGGAAACATTGAAATCGCATCATATGACCCCTTTAATAGTTTTGTGGTGAACAATGGGAAACAGTATTTTACATTGTCACAGTATTTTAGTACAGTGTTCTGCCTGTATGATGGATATTTTTGTTGTGCAATGGATATTAAAGAAGATTTAACATCTTTAAAGACGTTGTTAAAGTCTTAAGATGCACTGTTAAATTTACAGAAGAGACAGTAGTCTCTTACTAGATACTAGAGTGAATGTGTGCAATTGTTGAATGTTTACTTTTAATTGAAAATCATATTTTTGCAGGTTATATCGTAATATACTGTGTAATATTAGAAAATAAAAGCTATTATTATCATTGTTATATAATATTAGCTTAAATTACTAATGCTAAATTTTCTGCATAGCATACATTTTATGTTAATTTTATAGACTTCTATTTGCTCATTGCTATCTGGTTAGGATATGAAAACAACTTTTGTCAATAAAATACGGAAAATAAAAATTATTTGAGAGTTGTACTGATTGCAACAATAAAAGTCTACATTTTTTTTCCCTTTTTTTTTTTTTTTCCAAAAGATCTACTTTTGAGAAAGCATAACAATATGAAGACAGAAAATTTGTGGTTGGAGTCAAAAGTCCTTTATCTTGATGTTCTAGATGTAATTTTGCACTTAATTGGACATTAACCTCAAGATTTTCACATTGCATGTTGCATTCACATTATCCAACAAGTTCAAGTTCCAGATCACATTTGTGACCCTGGACCGCAAAACCAGTCATAAGGGTTTTATACATTAAAACATAAAAGATATTAAAACATATACTTTTAACACATAAAAGATTTATACATCACCTGAAGATACAGGCCGAGATACAACTATTTGAAAATCTGGAATCTGAGGGTGCAACAAAATCTAAATTGTTAAAAAAAAAAAGTTGTCCAAATGAAGTTCTTAGCAATGCATATTACTAATCAAAAATGAAGTTTTAATATATTTACAGTAGGAAATTTACCAAATATCTTCATGGAACATTATCTTTACTTAATATCCTAATGATGTTGGGCATAAAAGAAAAATCAATAATTTTGACCCATACAATGTATTGTTGGCTATTGCTACAAATATACCCCAGCGACTTAAGACTGCTTTTGTGCTCCATGGTCACATTTGTCATCCATGGCATGGTGTGCATTGACTGATTCTCCTGTGATGGCAGGCCGAGGCTGAGGTGGCGTCCCTGAACAGACGTATCCAGCTGGTAGAGGAGGAGTTGGATCGTGCCCAGGAGAGACTCGCCACCGCGCTACAGAAGCTGGAGGAGGCCGAGAAAGCCGCAGATGAGAGCGAGAGGTGTGACCGCGGCTTCTTTAACACTTACACTACACACCTGGGCTTAGTTCACGGGGCAGTTTTTTTATGCATTTGACACGCATCCCTTCAGAAAAAAAGCATGAAATGTATTTTTTCATACCTGTTCAAAGCCAGAGTTTTAGGTAGTTTCAAATAGTTTTTTGTCATTCGAAAGACAAACTTTCCACACTGTAAAGGATCAGCCGTCCGTCCAGAGTTTCATGAGTAAATCCCTTAAACCTGTTTAGACTTGAGTTTGTCTGTTCATGGCATTTCTGAATGTAATACTGACCGTGTGGTCTCTCCGTACAGAGGAATGAAGGTGATAGAGAACAGAGCATCAAAAGATGAGGAGAAGATGGAGATCCAGGAGATGCAGCTGAAGGAGGCCAAACACATCGCTGAGGAGGCTGACCGCAAATATGAGGAGGTGTGCATGTCAGCCAGCCTCACATTATTAAATGGCTGGAGGCTTCTTATAATTAGATGCTTTTCACAGTATATTGAATTATGGCCATGCATAAAAGTTCCAAAAAGGTTCACAATGATGGAATGGAATAACATTATTATTTCTAGATTCAGAAACACTCAGGATTCAGACAAAAGAAAAAGCCAAGTAAGCCCGTAAACTTGCTGAAAATAACGAAGAAATCATTTATTCATGTTTTCTTATATTTCATATTTATTCATTTAAAAGATATATTTATACATAGCATTTATACACAGCATTGGCTTGTGGCCATTTCTTGCAAGTTTGATAGATAGTATCATAGACACCCTGCATGTATATTCCAAGTTTCATATCCAGGTGCAATTTCTGTCAATGTGTCTGATTGATATTTAAGGATATGTAAGCACTTCTACTGAAGAACAAACATGCTGCTTCCTTGATCAAATGGCCACTGAGTTAATATATTTTTTAGTTTTTTTTAGTGTGGAAGATGTGTCACTATACCTAAACCTGAATTTTCCTGCATTATTGTTTATTGGGGATTAACTTCCTCCTTCGTAACTTGGCTTTACAGATCTGTGATTTGTTATTTGACTGTAATTGTAAAATTGGGTCTATTTGTGTGTGTGTGTGTGTGTGTGTGTTTGACTGACTGCAGGTGGCTCGTAAACTGGTGATTCTTGAGGGTGAGCTTGAGCGCTCTGAGGAGCGAGCTGAAGTGGCTGAGGCGTAAGTACATATAATGCATATTAAAAACAGTTTAGTTGAGACTGAACTTTATTGCTTTATTCATAAATAAATAATAATATCAGCTACCTTGTGTGTTAACAGGGGATTCTGTAGTCATTGATATTTGATACTGATACTTTAATTTCAGTAATAAGGGAGCATATTCCTGGATGTTAAAAGTAAAGCCTAGCACTAATATCATGAAAACATGAACGAGCTTAATCAAATTCCTTGCCAAAAATGTGTTAATTGTATTAATTTACTCAGAAACAATGTGTGGAAATTGGAATATGTATACACGATGGTAACAAAAGTGCATTACGTTTGCATGAATAACATGAGCTTAATATGCATGTGTCTGTGTTACCTAAAACAAATTACAAAGCTACATTCAGAAAACTTGTTATTTCCAGGATTCTGTCTGCTGCAAATGCTTTTTATTTTAAAGCTGCAGTCCGTAACTTTTTTTGGTTAAAAATGATCCGAAATCAATATTTGAGCAAGTACATAACCAGTCAGTGTTCAAAACTATCGCCTTACTTTAGCCCGATTCACAACGGTTAGCTTATAATAATGTTTTCGAGTTTGAGTGGTACGGGTAGGTTTTCGCGGGAAATTCGTGCATGCTGCTGCGTCATTACGTCACGTCTGTAAACATAAAGAAATTGTCCCGGCTAGTAGGCTATCGCATGTGAGGATCCTGCAGGTGGTGATCGTTTATAACCTTTTCTCACAGCAGCTGGAGTAATTAAATGTATCATTTTGATGGCGGATTGTAATCCAGAAAGGATTATGTGTTTATGAAACAAATGTGAATGAAATTAAATTATATTCCAGTGTTAAATGTGCTTCTGATTACAGATAGCTCAATGCTGATGTTGTTAACATTAATCATTTGAGAATAAAGTATAACAATAATAATAATTTGAACGGTTTGATGTGATATGAGCTATCTGATCTTTAGATTTAATCACCATTGGTAGCGCGGATTATTGTAATGCTTTTTTCCTCAGTTGGTCAGAACAAACGTGGCAGACTTGTTACTTGTTCAGATGACAATATACGGTGAAAATTCTTATTTGGGTCATATATTCCAAGACGTAGGCTAGAATCTGTGATTGGGAAGTACAGTAAATATCCACACCGGTGCGGTGACTGACTGCCACACATACTCAAAACATTAGATTCATCCACGCTGG
>NW_015653463.1:648157-662980 GCF_001515625.1 Sinocyclocheilus rhinocerous | reverse complement strand
GCGTGCAGTTGTCGTACTGTATTAAAGCTTTAATCAGGATAAAACCGTATATTAAAAGATAACAGCGTATCTAAAAGTATGAGACAACAACAAACAAAAAACATAGGCCTCCCATTAAAAGCCGTGCTTGCACAGGTTCTGCACGATCCTCTTCAATAATATCCTCTGCTTCTCAATCGGGCTCAAACTGATAAGCGATATTAACGACGCCGTTGTTTACAATACAACCGGAGCACATGCCGCTGAGGTGAGGGACGGGACGTTTAGACGCGCACTAGAGGCGGTTTAGCCAATCACAACACATTTTGATTGTTTTCAATCAAAAACTGTTTCTATTTCTGAGGGCGGGGCTTCATAAAAGCAGGAAATGATCAGCGTGTTTCTCAGAGAAGGGACAGAGCTGTGTGGAATAAAGGTAAATTATGTGAAAAATAATGCGTTTTTTTTTTTTTAAACAAAGCATTAACACATGTTAGACTGCACCCCATAAACACAATCAAGCCTAGAAAAAAAACAGTGAACCACCCCTTTAATAAAATAACAGAAGAGTTCTCCGGATTATTTAACAACAGCAAGGTTTCTGATTGTCCATTCTCCTTGTGTTCAAAATGCATGATCCTCCTTATCCTGTGACTCCCCATTACCTCCCCCTTCCCCCACTGGCCCATTTTGGATTAACTCAGTCGAGTCAGGCAGCTGGAGGAGGAACTTAAACTCATGGACCAGAATATGAAATCCATGATGGCCGGAGAGGAAGAGGTACTGCCGAGAGACTGATATAGCTCGTTAACTCCGGCTTCTCTTGACCTGTCCTCACTTTCGGAGATCTGTGTCCTCCTGTGCTGCTCTTCTGGGCTCTCTCCCTGTGCAGATAAATGCATCTTTTGCAAAAGAAAAAGGGACCTCAACTAGAACCTTGGGGAATACCACACTTTAATTACTGCTGTAATGTAACAAGCACCTAGGAAAATATTTTGTTTTATTTATTTTATTTATCATTATTTTTAATTCTATTATTATTGTTTAGTTTATTTGTATTATTTTTTATTATTTTATTAATGATTAGTTTATTATTAAAGCAGCCAGTCCTCAGGTGCCGTTATATTCTGCATTGCTTTTCTTAAGAAACTGTTTCGTGAATAACATGTAAAGGCATTTAAAGTGCCTGATGTGCTTGGGACTTTGAATGGCTCGTATATTCAGTCAAAATTAAGGGGAATGACCTCATTGTTTCATTCAGGTTGGGGTCTCTTTAGCTTAAAACGCTGCCTTTTCTGTCTTCTCAAAGTGCTGTCTCTCTCCTTTCCTTTGCCTTTTCTTTTCCCGCATCTCTTGCTGTGGTACAGCAAATCTGGTGACCTAGAGGAAGAATTGAAAAATGTCACCAACAATTTGAAGTCCCTGGAGGCACAGGCTGAGAAGGTAGGCTGAGCCGTAGTGTTTGTTTGCAGTGAAAAGTCCAAATGCCCTGCTATTCATTTTCAAGTCAGACTGCCCATGTTCACTCTCACGGGGCTTATCTGTATTTGTGGTTGTAATTTGGTCTTTGTACAACAAATGATTGTATCTCACATGTCATTTATCCAAATTTTAAGCCAAACTTAAAAATGAGATTCCCCTTAAAGCAGTGTTGTATACAGGGTGCGATTAGCCAATAAAGTGAATTGTTCCCTTGGTTGAGTAAAATAGCTTTCTCATACTCCCAGTCTCCATAGACTTCACTGCCATCTCACTTTTGCCAATGCTATGCAATGTTCTTCTTCATATTTTTTAAAATACATTTACATATGTATTTTAGTATTCTGCAGTGAGTATTTAGCCTGTAAAGAGTTTTTAAATATTGAGTGGTATGTAAATAAATCCTTTGTTTTATCTTCAAATGCATAATTACTGCACAGATTGCAAAAAATGCTCTTGCTTTTCAGTTTATCTTCACACAATGATAGCTGCAGCATCAATGATTCATTTTTTATTTATTCCCCAGTACTCCACAAAGGAAGACAAATATGAAGATGAAATCAGGGTACTCACTGACAAACTCAAAGAGGTAAGTTTATGAAAATTCAGCACAACTACTCCTCTCTATCAGCTATAAACTCAAGCCATTTGGCTCATTTAAATTTGACACTATTATTATACACTATGTTATGGGAGCCTTAATAGCTCCATGTTAAAGCTATCTGAAACCAGACGTAACAACCTTGACCATAGAAACTGCAGTAAACTGTGGTAAATAAAATGTGGTAAACTGTAAAACATGACTGTGCATAAATACAAGCTTTTCAGTCCACACAGCACTAATCCTTACAGAAATAAACAATGCAGTTACTAACACTTTTTTTTGTTAGCGAACATGGACAAACACGGTTTTCTTATCATGGGTTTCAGTGGCACATGTTCAGTTACAGACTGAAGTCTTATCATTTGTGTAACCAGAACTGATTTGGTAGGTTATTGATTGCTAGAGATTTTATTTATGGATACAGTTTTATGACTGGGGTTGTTAGCCTGGTTGTTGAGTGAACACGACAGTTCAGTTTTCAGAGTATTGTCACTGATTATGTTTAATTAAATACTAAAAAAGACTATATATTTATGTATATATGTGTGTGTATGTATGTGTGTATATATATATACACATATAACATATATATATATATATATATATATAAATATTTTTACAGTTTATGAACTTGGTTTTGACACTTGCTTGCCTAAAAGCCCACACTGGTTCACTAATATGGTTAGTCCATCCGTGCAATGTTGAACTTCTTTATCTCGGAGATAAAAAAAAAAAAAAAGATAGGATGCATTTGCAGGTTTAGTTTCACTTGATTGTAGGTTCACAGTCACTTCATCCAGCGCTCTTTATGTTCCCTGTGTTCTAAAGTTTCCCTTTATTGTTTCATTGAGTGAGAAACCCCTTCAAACAGTTCAGTGTGTAAAAATAAATAATTCAGATAACAAAACAATTCAGGCCATTTTGCCAACCATTTGATCAGCTCATTGATCGTCGTTACGCATGTGACTAGGTACAATAGCGCTGTTGTTCATGTAATATTTCTGAAGTATTCATTTTGAGAAAATGAATGAAAATATGTTGTTTTTCTTTTCTCCAGGCTGAAACGCGTGCTGAGTTTGCTGAGAGGTCTGTGGCGAAGCTTGAGAAGACCATTGATGATTTAGAAGGTACATCTTCAAGATTTGTTCTGCTGCCTGTAAAGAGTGACTGTACTAATGACAAAATAACAGGAATGGACTTATGTGTATTAGCAGTTTTGTTGTCTCACTCGTTCTAATTATAACCTCTCTCCCATGTTTTGTAAACCAAAATGGTTTATAGAAAAATGGGAAAATGTTTCGCATGACCAGATAGAGCCAGTTGTCATATACTAACGTTGCTTGAAATGTTGTAGGTGTTGTGTGCATTTCCAACAGATGGATCTTGTGTCTTTTGGTGGACTGAAACTGCATGTCATCTGTTTTTGGTGAGGTGACTCTGACACCTTAGATGTTGAGGGAATAAGCAGACGACACGTGAGAGCATGGGTTTCAGTTCAGAGCAACTCTTTGAGTGAGCTTGAAAATTAAACTTGAGCCAAGGTTTTCTAACCAAGATTGCTTGTTGTTCAGACATTGCAGTGAAACAACTGTGATAGTTGAAATTGGTCCTCCATCTCACGGTATTATTTTGTCTTTTTCTGCTGCTTGTTTCGTTCTGTCCGTCTCGTGTGTGTGTGTTCTCCTCTGGGACGATGTACAGATGAGGTGTACGCTCAGAAACTGAAGGGTAAAGCCCTCAGCGAGGAGCTGGATCTGGCTCTAAACGACATGACTACCCTCTAAGCGCTCTCTCCGTCTCCTCCTCATCCTTCTTCTCTTCCGTGTTCTGTCTGTTTTTCTCCACGTGACTGAATCAGACATCAGGCGTTGTTGTTCAGTCTGATTTGACGGCTGTCTTTCTCTCCTGTCTTTGTGATCTGTAATGGATCGGTCAGCGTTGTGTGTTGTTCTCATGACTGTCCATTCTGAGGTGTTTGATAAGAGTGGCTTTCATAATGCTTCCACTGCAGCATCTGTGTCATACGTGCTCGCCGCTACTTTACTTTATCCTGCTGCTGTAATAAATGTAAAAATGTCTTCCTTCTGTTTCTTGATTTCTATGTTTATTTTGCATCATCACAGATTTGTCATCCATTTTATGTGTGAAAAGTGGATAATTCAGATTGTGACAACCAGATATGCAATGAATAAAATTTTTGTGCAGCCTAGTGCGCATAAGCACACAAGAACAGATCCTGCAAACAGCAGGCAGAGCTGCATAGCTACCAAAGACTACGATTGTTTCAGGGAAATAGAGTGTGTGTGTGTGTGTGTGTGTATATACACTGTATTGCCAAAAGTATTGGATATATATATATATATATATATATACTGTATATATAGTTGATGTATATATATAATAATATAATATAATAACAATAATCCCTCCAGCAACCTGTCACTCACATGACATCACAGCAGTTAGCCAATCACAATCTGTTCCACACTCCTATTGGGAAAAGAAAAGTTCAGTAGTTTTTTTTTTTAAACTGTACTTATATAATAATATCAGTAAAAGAGCCTTTTAAAATTAAAATTTTTTTTATTTAAAAAAATAATTTTTAATGTTTTTAAATTGTTACATTTCAAGGGTTGTTTGTAATTAGGACAATTTATCTTTCACAATATTTTTAAACTTTTTTTCATGAGAACCACGGACTATGAACAAGTGTTTCTGAATTCTCCACTGTGTTGAGTGCACTCTTATCCACCTTATTCTTCAATGCGGAAGTAAGCCGTTTTCTGTGAATGTGCGTTCGTTAGCCGCCGTAGGGAAATACCGAGAAGAATAACAAAGTGCAGTAAATGGTAAAACTGTTTGCACTGCAAACCAGTGTGTTCCTAATTAAGATAATACATTAAATGAATCTGGTAAGACACACCAATTTGCAATATCAAGCAGCAAAAAGAGCTGTTTTGCACAGCTAAAAATAGCTGGACGTAGAAGAGACCGTAAGCCAGAGACATTAAATTTACAAATGGCCGCAACCATTCTTACGGGAAAAATAAGGTGGATATGAGGCAGTGCAGCGATTGATCAAAGCCTAAAAAGATACACATTCGTCTCTGCAGTTTTTCATATTAATTACAATGAATTCTAAAGTCAGAAAATACTTTGTCAATTTCCGGTGAAAGCTTGATCAACGGATCTCCTTCAACATACTTAACGTTCGTTCTCTAGCATTGCTCTGATGGTGACAAACCTCAATACTTAAAGGCCGCAATAGAGTTACTGTCCAATTTTGGTGCCATTAAATTAAACTGACTTGCTCAGCGAGATGTTCTGGTCCAGGGAAATACCGAGAAGAATAACAAAGTGCAGTAAATGGTAAAACTGTTTGCACTGCAAACCAGTGTGTTCCTAATTAAGATAATACATTAAATGAATCTGGTAAGACACACCAATTTGCAATATCAAGCAGCAAAAAGAGCTGTTTTGCACAGCTAAAAATAGCTGGACGTAGAAGAGACCGTAAGCCAGAGACATTAAATTTACAAATGGCCGCAACCATTCTTACGGGAAAAATAAGGTGGATATGAGGCAGTGCAGCGATTGATCAAAGCCTAAAAAGATACACATTCGTCTCTGCAGTTTTTCATATTAATTACAATGAATTCTAAAGTCAGAAAATACTTTGTCAATTTCCGGTGAAAGCTTGATCAACGGATCTCCTTCAACATACTTAACGTTCGTTCTCTAGCATTGCTCTGATGGTGACAAACCTCAATACTTAAAGGTAGATTAAATAGTATACTTAAATAGAGTTACTGTCCAATTTTGGTGCCATTAAACTTAAACTGACTTGCTCAGCGAGATGTTCTGGTCCAAATTAGCTTTCTGTGATTTCAACTTCAGTTTCAAACCTATTGAAAAGATAAACTAAAATCATAAAGTAATGCAAGATGTCACTGTTTTCTTAAAAATATACATAACTGACTGCCTGTTGTGTATTTTTAAGTTATGTATATTCCAGAAAGCAGGTTAAACTAACCCAAGTAAGTTAACTCTGAGTAAGCTGTTAACTTTCAAAAACCAAGGTAACTTTGTAGATTTTTAACTGGTTTCAACTTCTGTATTTTTATCCAAATGTTGGTATATTGCATAAAAATTCTGGATGAAAGCATCAAGATGTGAACAACATTATCGAAATGCATATAAAAAAACTTGCTTGAGGTTTTTATTTAGTTGTTGTTGAATGTTCATAAATTCTAAATATATGTACATTTACAGAATAAATCCCTAGATGAGCTCAAAGTTGTGTAATAACTGCTGTTTCTATTTTGCATTATTGCCCCAGCAGAAACAATTTTGTTGTGCTTTTTTAACATTCCTGTTTTTTGTCACACAAATGTGTAACTTTGTTTAACACAGCCTGGTCAGAGTTGCTTGTGCTATTGACAGCTCCTTTAAAATGCTCTGGCTTTATTAAATATTGAATGCTTCCATATTACACAAACTGCAGATGGTTCAAAAACATGGCTTCTTGTTGATAGCTGGTTTGGCAGAAGAACAAAAACTTGACAAACTCATATAAAAGGTGCTGATGAATATGGAAACATTGAGCTGCAAAGATACTGTTATCCAAGCTTTTTTAGCTTTCCAATTCATTCACTGAGAGCTCTCATGTCTCCATGTTGAGAGAAATCAGGAGTTACAAGAGACCGAGACAGAAGACATCCTTCAGCCTGAGGCTTATTCATTTCACTAGTGAAAGGGTCTTTACATTATATCAAATTGGGCCTAACGTTATGACCCATGGCTTATGTTTTTGACTATAATAACTACTGCAAACGTTTGCAAACATTTCTTCTGTCTGTTTGACAGATCTGACCAAATCTGTGAAGAATAACAGTCACGTACTCAAGGTGATGATAATGATAATAATGATACTAATTATGGGGTTGGATGAGATATGTTATTATTTCTGTGTTATATATGTGAAAGAATGCAATGGATTCCATTAATTGGGGAAGATATTTTTTACATCGTTTAAAACTTTGTCTAACTCCCTCTAATGCAAATCACTATGTAGTAAATCCTAGAAAAAACACTGCATTTATTTGGTATATAAAAGGGATAACGTTTGGATCATCCTCGCACACATTTTTAAATAATTCCTGCCATTTTTATGCATCACCCGTTTATGTATCCTATTGTTTGAGCTATTTGATTAAAATTATTAAAATATTGAAAACAGAATTTTGCCTTTTGCATTTTTATTGGAAAATCATCTTCTGAATAAGTCTGACAATAACAGACAAGAGTGGTGGCAGATTAAAAGACGGTTTGGTCATAAACCAAATGTGTATGCTTTAGTGAGGAGAAATAAGCAGACTGTTGTGCTTCTGCTGTTTTATTAGTTATTTTGGTGTAAGAAACCCCCTTAAAATGCCATTCATTTCAGTTTTTCTTTTCTAATAAATTACATTTTTTGTGTGTTTGTGCAATAATGGGGTATGGAGTATTAGCAAAAGGCTGCGACATAAAATACATGAAACAAACCAATAATTTGGTCTCAATACTTCCTGAATGCACTTTCTAATTATCCAAGGTTGATTTGTATTGCATGCAGCATCTAGATCTGATCAGTCAAAGCCTTGTTAGCGCCATGCTCCGCTGTTGCATTATTAATAACAGACTCCAGAGAATCTGAACTCTTTTGTTCTGACCAGCAGAGCGGCTTTGGACTAGTTTGCCAAAGTAGGTTTCACCACATGATGTATGGTTGAGGTTTTGTGACCCAAAATGTGCTTACCTTTATTGTAGCACCTCCTATTGGCCATTTAAAGTGAGTCTTTGTGCCTCATTAGCAAGCAACGGCACCAACATCCCAACCAAGGTTAAGTTCTGTAGGCCTTATTTTTTGGCTTGCACTGCCTGTGACAATTATCGGGACCACGGCACGGAAAGAACATGACCTAAACAGATTTTCTGTGTTGTTTCCAACCCAGTCTGGTAGAAAAACATTTTACGCTCAGATTATATTTTTAGAAAATACCAACACAGTGCACAAAGCCCATACTAAATATAAAACCTCGTCATGTAGTGTATCCCACAGTCATGCCAGAAAATTCAAGACATGCATAAGAAAGAGTGGAAGTGCAGTGTTATTAACTGCATCAATGTACAGTATGCACAGTAAATGAACACTATGTCTAATCTCTGTGGAACAGTCCATGAGTTTTGGATGTAGTCCAATTAAATGCATTTGACACCATTCATGGGGCCTTCACACTCATATATAAATACATATATAAAGTACACCAGTAATCTGTTTTCCTGGCTCACTTATTTCAGTCTGAATTCTTCCTGTACCAGACATTTCTATGTTTGTTACATTAAATGATTTACATTTTACATGTCTTTTACTACATTATTGTGGTTATTTTTTAATCAATAAGCAAAAAAGAAATAAAAATGAACAAACTGAACTTTATGACACATAATGTGCCTTGATGTTATAAATAGCATTGTCAATATAAGCATACTGAAACACTATTGTGTTGGTGGCTTGGTAGAAATAAACCATGCAAACTTCAAACAGTTGCGTAACACGAATTTACACTAGAGTCGTGGTTGACTCATTCATTTTTATTGTAGCCTTCTAAAAACAAGATATTAGGTCTACATTTACAATTACATTTATGTTTGCATATGTAACAGTTTAGAAGTGTTGACCACTCTAATCAGTGTTGGCAGACTGCCCCATCATCAGTGCATCATAGCAGTGCTACTAACGAAACTCAGTAATGATCAGACAGAAACAGTGTTGCCAACTGATTTTCAGGGGAAGTTGCTAAAGGAAGGTTGATTTGTTGCTAAAAGTTGCTAAATGACGCGATGTCATTGCGCGGTGACGTCATTGCGTAATCACGATGCAAAATTGCGTCGCTGCATCAAATCTCAGCAAAAAACAATTTAAATATGTTAATTTAGATGCGTTTATAAAATCATATAAATGCATAATATAATTGTGTACTGCTAGCCACCTTTGGTTTCCTCTTTTTGTGTAATTTAGATGGAAAATGTGTGCCTTTTTTTATCGTTTGAGTCACAAAAATAGCTAAATTTGTTGCTAGGTGCTTTTGGAAGAAAAAGTTGCTAAATCTAGCAACAAAATTGCTAAATTGGAAACACTGGACAGGAATAGCAGCACTAAAACAGTTGCTTCCTGTTCACTAGCGACAGTCCGCTGTCACAGCGCCACGCAGCGGCGGAAGTGCGCAGCCACGCACGTAAACCCGGAAGCGCAAGCCGATCTTTCTTTACACCAAACAAAAGCCCTCGGAAGTGTCGCGTCTGCTTTTTATTCGGGAAAGAGAAACTGAAGATTAAGTTTGAAAATGTTACCGAACAAAGCGCTCACTGAAGAACGATATAAACCGCGCGAATATACTCGGATTTATTAGCTTTGATGGATCGATTCTTTATTTACGTTTACATTTAGTCATTTAGCAGATTTATTTGTCTGTATAAGAAGAATATTGTGATTTCTGTGTATTGTACGGCTGCAAATGGTTTAAATATCAGGTTTAAACTCTATTTTATGGAGAATTAAGTAAATCTGCGTCTGTTTCCTACTGAGTTAGCATTGTTCGCGTTTATTTTTCACGTTTCGACTGTTTCTGTTCGAGCCCTATTGTTGCTCATTATCTGCTCGGACAGTCCCAGAGAAAGCTGTTCATCCAGGATGACTCTGGCAGTGTTTTTTGGCTGTGCTTTCATAGCGTTTGGTCCGTCTTTCTCCTTGTTTGTCTTCACCGTCGCCAAAGACCCGTTACGAGTCATCATTCTGATCGCAGGGTGAGTCACGTGATCGAAGCTCGCTGTCAACCTCATAATGCTAGTGACAAGCTTGTTTGATTTCTACATGAATTATTCAGTGGAACATACCAAAGTACTGTAGTATTACCCTGGTGGCTCCACTATACTGTACTTTTTTGTTAGAGACAGTCAGATACTGGACACGTTATCCTTCAAGAAGATATCTTTCTCTGTATAATGTTTAACAGAACATTCAGATATTTTAAGATAAGCCTAATTTCCATGACATTTCTGTTTGAGTGTTCATTAATGAAGTTGTAAAGCAGGGGTGCCCAAACTCGGTCCTGGAGGGCCGGTGTCCTGAAGAGTTTAGCTCCAACCCCAATTAAACACACCTGAACCAGCTAATCAAGCTCTTACTAGGCATACTAGAAACTTGAAGGCAGGTGTGTTGAGGCAAGTTGGAGCTAAACTCTGCAGGACACCGTCCCTCCAGGACCGAGCTTGGGCACCCCTGTTGTAAAGTGTCTCTGCCTTTTAAAGTTGTTGCTCATGGCATTTAACAGGCCCTTTAGAAGCGCTGTTAGTGGAGAATGTGAGTGCATGTGTTTGTTTCAGGGCGTTTTTCTGGCTGCTGTCTCTGCTCCTGTCCTCTCTGGTGTGGTTCATCGCTATAAAGGCCAGTAACTCGCAGGATCTCAGGCTTCAGAGGGGCCTGCTGATGTTCGGGGTCTTCTTCTCGGTCCTGCTCCAGGAAGTCTTTCGCTTTGTCTACTACAGACTGCTCAGGTGAGACTCTTTATGGTGCGCCATACACGATAAGAAATCCAGCACCACAAATCTTCAGTCTAGTTTCCATTAGAACGTTTCCTGAACTCTTTATATATATGCAAATGAGGCAGTGTCACCTTAAATGGGCACTCATTTGCATACTTTTCCAGAACAGAAATCTGAAGGTTGGATGCAATCAAGTTGAAAATTCTTTTTTTTTTTTTTTTTTTCTTCAAAATACCGAGAAGCAGTCAGAAAATACTGTCAACAGTTTAAAAAAAACACAATACATTTAAACCATGTTTTTAGGAATGAAATGTTGTATGTAACACATGAATGATGTTAACAAATGCCTCTGTAAAAACCTGCAGAATATTAATAGGAATAAAACTAAGGTTTGGAGTATGTAAGATCTGTGTAAGATTTTTGCCTCTGTGTAAGGAAAAAAACTAGTTTTGAGAAAACGGGCTTTAAAAACATGAATTGTAATTGAAATCTACAGATGCAAATGACTTAAATAAATACTTAAATGTGTATTTTGTATGTTTTCGTTTCACTAGTCATGTTATGGAAGCAAAGTAGACAAAAAAATCTCAAAATTGACCATTGCATTAAAAAATAATATTTCCTGTACTCTCTTACCTTAAAATATGAAAGTGACAGATAGATACCATGATTTTGGAATTCATTCTGTTATAATGAATAATGATTCCTTCCAGTTTCTGCTGTTAAAGGCTCCCATGTCTTTTGTCCAAGGTTTTTAGTTGTGAACTGCAAACTCGAGCAGTTTCCCTGCTCTCAGTTGATTGAGGAAACTTGGGTTTTTTGAAACGCTGATTCATTTTGAGCTCTTGTGTTGATTCATCAGGAAGGCCAACGAGGGTCTGGCAGCCATTAGTGATGATGACGGCTCAGCTATTTCGGTGCGACAGATGGCTTACGGTAAACTGCTCCGCTGTTGTTGTGTTTCATGTTGCACTCAGGATCACTGGATGGCAGGTTTGATCAGATGTCTGTGTGTGTTTCGTGTGCAGTGGCTGGGCTGGGCTTTGGGATCATGAGTGGTGCGTTCTCAATGATCAACGTCCTGTCTGACTCTCTGGGTCCCGGGACGGTCGGCATCTTTGGAGACTCACAGTATTACTTCATTACAGCAGGTGAGCTCCTGCAAAGCCTCATGGGCCATCAGGACAATTTCCAACATCTTAAACCTTTAGATGTGCTGTTTTTATGTCAGCATATGACAAAGGCATCTTTGGAGACTCACAGTATTACTTCATTACAGCAGGTGAGCTCCTGCAAAGCCTCATGGGCCATGAGTAATCAACTGATCCAACAGCTTTCACATGTGCTGTTTGTATGTCAACATATGACAAAGCACTTGGCAAATGACACAAACCAGTCCTGCTGTTGGGCAAATATGTATATTTTATTTAATAAACACTAGGGTTGCAAAGGGGTGGAAAATTTCCGGAAACTTTCTAAAAATCCCTGGAATATTTCTAAAAATCCTGGAATGTTTCCGAAATTTACTGGAAATTTTCCACTTTTTCGCAACCCGAATAATCACGTAGGTCACCGACGTAGGTCAGTCACAAAAAAACTATTTGTGTGAAAAACACAACACTACTTTCATATTTTATTCTGGATTTGGCCATGAAATATAGAAGCTGGCGTCGAAAAACAAACATATGACAGCTGTTTTTTTGTTTTTTTTGTGAGACAGAGTAAAGGTCATGTTGTTGGGTTCTACTTTTACAGGAAACACCTGTATATTACATTATCAAGAGGACATCTCTTATTATGCTTTGTTCTTGATTGGTTCAGTTTTTAAATATTATCTTTTAAATGTTATGTTTATAATTATAATGCTCGTGTAAGAACCTGATTTAAAATTTCTCAATGATACTAAAGAACATAATTTTTGGCAGACATCCCTAACTACACTGCTATATAGTTTTTTACTGTTTATAATAACAGGCTTCCCACAGTTATGAAAAACTTAGGAATATCAGGAAATTTTAAAGTTGTGGTTTCCAGGCCTGGAAAAATTGTTCTAGTTATGCTCATTTCTGAAATGCTGACTAGAAATTGCTCTTTGAGAGTGCAATCCTTTTGGGGGAAAAATAAATGAATAAATGAAATAATAATAATGTAAAAGTCCTTTAGTGCGAAAATTCATTAGTCCAGAAGGTTTAAAACCTCTTTTATTATTTATTAAAGGGATACAAATGATCATCAAAAATTGTCGTCATTTATTCTCTTTCATGTCATTCCAAACCTGGATGAAATTCTTTCACAAAAAAAGATACAAGAAAGAAATGCATACAGTAGTGGAATCTTTCTTCAAGGCAGTGTTCTTAAATTGTTTTACTTTTAAACTAATTTAAAGTGTGATTTCTGTACAAGTTCATTGTACAATTTGCTGAATAAATAAGCTTTGCATTGATGTATGGTTTGTTAGGATCGGACAATATTTGGCTGAGATGCAACTATTTGAAAATCTGGAATCTGATGGTGCAAAAAAATCTAAATACTGAGAAAATCATCTTTAAAGTTGTCCAAATGAAGTTCTTAGCAATGCATATTACTAATCAAAAATTAAGTTTTAATATATTTACGGTGGGAAATGTACAATATATCTTCATGGAACATGATTTTTACTTAATATCCTAATGATTTTTGGCATAAAAGAAAAATCAATAATTTTGACCCATACAATGTATTGTTGGCTATTGCTACAAATATACCCCAGCGACTTAACACTGCTTTTGTGCTCCAGGGTCACATTTGCCAAGATCTAAAATATTTTGTCAAGTCAAAGTATATTTGGATTCCTCATCAGATTGTAGGTGGGGTCTTGCGGGAATATTGTTGTGGTTGCTGAAGCATGAGCAGCAGTGATGTTGAGGCTTGTGTGTTGATGTCTGCAGCGCTGATGACGCTGGCGCTGACGCTGCTGCACACGTTTTGGGGTGTGCTGTTCTTCGAGGGCTGTGAGAAGAGCCGCTGGTGGGTCGTCGCTGCAGTCGTCTCTCTACACTTGTTAGTCGCTGGCCTGGTGAGCTTTACATGAACACACACATTTTCACTGTCCACATGCATCCTTCACATGTCAACATGTCTCTGATGTGAACTGACAGTGAAAGACTTGGACCGTACAAGTTCAAGTCATTTCACGTTCAGGTTCATTTTATAAATCCACTCACAGTACAGTTGATTTTATGTGTATTTTTCATTATGCATGGCGGTTATACTTATAGCCAAGAAAGTATATGAGATTTTACTTGACTTTTTATGCTTTAAAATGAATACTTTATCTGTTCACCTTTAGAAAAACATTGAACAACTTCTAGGCATGCTTTTTTGTTGCCTCTTGACTTTCTCCATAGTAAATGAATTGGTAACTGTTTTAGCAAAGATTTATTTTTCCTCATGCTGAACTTTTATGATGCGTGTCCAGTTCTGTCAGAACTGTCTCTGAATTGCTGTGCAATACTGTAGCAAATGCCTGTATTATCTTGCACGTAAAAAAAAAAACAATGCCGTGCATTAAAGATTATTTTATATCAGTGGTGACAAGATATTTCTTGTAGACCTTTAGATTTTAATTCGTGTTAAAAGTCAAGTCACTTTATTTGCAATTTAACTGCGAACTCATTAACCAGCTCACTGATGGCGAGAGACACAAGAATCTCAGATCTCTTTCATCACTACACATAAAACTATTCTGAAGTTTGAGATCAGTGAGATTTAAAAAAAATAAATGAATACTTATATTCAGCAAGGATGCATTAAATTGATCAAAAGTGGCAGTTAAGAATCTTACATTGTTGCAAAAAATTCTATTTCAAGTAAATTCTGTTCTTTTGAACTTTTTCTTTTTGTCAAAAAAAATCCAGAGAAAAGGTTTCACGGTTTCCACAACATTTTTCAACATTAATAATAATATTAATCAGAAATGTGGCACTGAAGACTGGAGTAATGATGCTAAAAATTCAGCTTTGATCACAGAAATAAATTATGTTTTACTTAGGGCTGCACGATTATGACAAAAATCATAATTGTCGATTATTCCCTTGAAATTGTAATTGCGATTATTAATTACGATTATCACAATTTACATTGAATGATGTTTATACCATTGTTTGATGCAACTGCATGCCGTATTTTAATATGAAAAT
>NW_015653463.1:627347-646702 GCF_001515625.1 Sinocyclocheilus rhinocerous | reverse complement strand
AAGAGAAAGGAAAACTTGAAATCGCATCATATGACCCCTTTAAGATTTTTTTTTGTTTTGTTTTCCAAGAGCTGTACATAGGAACATTCTTACAAACTTCTGTTTTTTTTTTTTTTTTTGAGAACTTAAGATTCAATTCTAAGAACATAATTTTTTGTCTTGGAAATACATTGACAGGTTATGGTGTTATCTGATTATATGGCAGTTCTTGCCATAGGCTCAGATCAGCTGCAGAAATAATCATACTGTAATAATCATAATAAGCATGCGCACTATTTTCATTGAGAATGAGAATTTAGGACACGCTATTGCATTTTTTTATACACCATGAATTTGAAATAGTTATTTGTAAAGAACCTGTCTGAAGATGTAGCGGTCTGTTGCATTGATTTGCACAGGCTTTATTGCGCTTTCTCAATAGTGAATGTGTCCTGCATCTGTCTTGAGTTTTATTTTTACCACTAAAAATTATGTTTCAATTATAAAATTAAAAATATGAGTTGAGTTTCTACTGAATTTGGAACTCGTAAAAAGTCTTTAGGAGCTTATTTACATTGATTTGTGAGAAGATTCTTTTATGTGTTGTCTAAAGAAAAAAGATAAGAATGTATGGTAACACTTTAGTATAAGGACCAATTCTCACTATTAACTAACAGCTTATTAGCATGCCTATTATTAAGATATTGCCTGTTTATTAGTGTTTATGAAGCACATATTCTGCATGAGCATATTCTACATCCCTAATACCTAAACTTAACTACCTTACTAACTATTAATAAGCAGCTAATTAGGAGATTATTGAGGCAAAAGTCGTAGCTAATGGTTTATTAATAGCGAGAATTGGACATTTAAAATAAAGTGTGATTCTTGTGAAATGTTGGCATCACTTTACATTAAGTTCCTATTTTGTTAATGCAAAACTAGCAATGAGTAATGTATTTTAAAGCTTTTTTTTTTTGGTAATGTCAGTAAAAATAAAATCGCATTGACAAATTATAGCAGGTACAATTTTTGATTTAAAAAATGCATTAGAAAATTATGAAATTAACATTGACCAATATTAATAAAGGATGTATACGTATTGGTTATTGTTTGTTCATGTATACTAATGTAGTTAACTAATGTCAACAAATTAAACCTTAATTTTAAGGTTCAATTCTCGCTTATAACAAACCATTAACTATTTGTTTCAATAACTCCTAATTAGCTGCTTATTAATAGTTAGTAAGGTAGAATATGCTTATGCAGAATATGTGCTTTATAAACAGTAATAAACAGCCAATATGTTAATAACAGGCATGTTAATAAACAACTAGTTTATAGTGAGAATTGGTCCCTATACTAAAGTGTTACCAAACTTGTAAGGTTTTTGGGAATACAACATATTCTCAACTTTATTCTTAAAGCAACTCTATGTAGTTTAGTGTATTTAAGTATCTTTGGAGCCCCCTACAATTAAGTGAGTGATTAGTGGATCGTTGTACACGTGCATGAGAGAGAAACACAAGTCTTTCTGCTTGTTAGACGCCAGTCTACCATATTTCAAGGTAGAAAAAAACTACCAGTTCTGAAGAATTTTACTCTTAAGGATCTTTCATGAATCCAGCCCCTGTCCTTTTTCTAAAGACTGTCTTTCAAAGGTGTCTGTGTCTAATATTCCCACAGGTCAATGCAGTACTGTACCACACATTTCCAGGCCCTTGAAAAGCTCTTGTCTGTCTAACTGTGTCTGCTCTTGGTTGTGTCTGCAGGCAGGAAAGCTGAGGGGGAATCTTCATAAGATGGTTTTTGTCATGCCTAGCGAGATCTAGGACGACAGATGGGCTGAGTCTGCTGCTCGAGTGAATGGCAGCGCTTTGTGAAGAGCACAATCACCAGCTCAGACCCCGAGGGGATCCAGACACGTCCCCTCCAGCATCAGCGATCTCTTCGGGCTGTCACAGAAACACTGTAAATAGCTTGATCTGAATGCAAATCAATAAGACAGATCTCTAATATTATTCTGTTTTAAAAGCATCATTGTCCAGCTCTTCTTGTGAATGTTTGTGGTTTTGAGTTTTATTTGCCTGATGTCCTGTACGTTCTGAATGAAGCCGCTTTGAGGGGACGAGCGATCAAACAGAGCACCAGTTTCACCCTCTTTTACTCATGTTATCATTATTACACACATACATGTGTAAAGTCCAGAGCATTTCCAGTTACTGCCATTAAAACCCTGAAGAGTTTTCAGAACAGCTTTGTACATTTTGAAACACATTATATGTCTTGTTGACTTATTCAAACAGAACAAATGTCTTAATCATTTCGGTGTAATTATGCAGGACAGATTGATGCTTGGTGATCATCTTTCATCAGCATAGTCTGTTGTTTGTAGCTCATTTGATCAGTAGAGAACAGGAATCACAAAGCAACTGAAAAACTGCATTTTCAATATATTTCTGACAATTGAATGCAACCTTTACATATCCAACAGAATCTTCTGTTCATGTTAATATGTGACCCTGGAGCACAAAAGCAGTCTTAAGTCGCTGGGGTATATTTGTAGCAATAGCCAACAATACATTATATGGGTCAAAATTAAAGTTTTTCTTTTATGCCAAAAATCATTAGGATATTAAGTAAAGATCATGTCCCATGAAGATATTTTGTAAATTTCCTACTGTAAATATATCAAAACTTAATTTTTGATTAGTAATATGCATTGCTAAGAACTTCATTTGGACAACTTTAAAGATGATTTTCTCAATATTTAGATTTTTTTGCACCCTCAGATTCCAGATTTTCGGCCAAATATTGTCCTATTCTAACAAACCATACATCAATGGAAAGCTCATTTGTTTAGCTTTCAGATGATGTATAAATCTCAATTTCAAAAAAATGGCTGGTTCTGTGGTCCAGGGTCACATATGTGCTTCAGAGCTGGTGCTGGGCCTGTCGGCCGAGTGGTCATCACAGTTGTAGTTATCTGACACTTACTCTATGCTGCTGTATGTAGATCCACACTTGTCTTCTCAGTGAGTTACACTAACATAGCTTTAATTCCTAACCCAGCACACTAACATCACTGCGTTTACTTACACATTACCCGTTTTCCAGTCTGTTAGCCTTAAAACGCATCCAGCACACGCTCATTACGGTACATGACAGACCACAGTGCAGTTCACTCTTAAAAATAAAGGTGCTCACAGCGATGCCATAGAAGAACCATTTTTGGTTCCACAAAGAACCATTCAGTCAAGAACCATCTCTTTCTTACCTTTTTATAATCTGAAGAACCTTCTTTTGCCACAACGAAACAGAAAGCTTCTTCAGATGTTTAAGGTTCTTTTTGGAACCATTTATACAAAAAAGGTTCTTCTATGGCATCTTGAAGCACTTTTATTTTTACGAGTGTAATTCTCAACACCCAAGATCATGTCTCATTTATCTTGTACTTGCAGAGTAAGTCCAACAAGGGCATGAGACTCACAGGAATTTGCCGTTGACGTGTGAGCTCCTGAGCAGCCGCTGCTCTGAGTCCTCGCGGTCGATCTTGCCATGGAACCACGGCATCTTCTCATGAGCCGTTGTGGAGATGAGTTTCTCCAGCTGAGGCCTCTGGCTGATGATAGCCTGCTCCAGAGCCGAACCCTGCCACACCACAATATATAATAATACATCAGGAATAGCTAATAAACTGCTCCTGTCTTATACCAAAAATGTGCTTTTATGGTTTGTTTAATGCAGCACAGGGGTGGCATAAACGTATTCACAATTGCAGCAAATGTTCAAAAGTTGACTGCAACAAAAACAAAATGTGTGAAGGTTGCTGTGACGAGTGAAACATGAAATATGCACAACTTCTTTTATTCTCGTAATCTCACATAACTTCTGACTATTCAACAAGAAAAAAGTAAGCTGGGACTTTATCTATTAGGAACTGGGTGAAAATAGATGTAAAAATGTGTATTATTTATATAAGATGTTCACTAATTTCATTAAATTTCAGTAAAATTTTCAGACTGAAATAGTATTTTCTCATAAAATATACTCTGTAAATAGTCAATTTTTACAGTGTACCCATGAGCAAGGTGATTGGAGGGGATTTGCTGGAAAAGTAAGGATGATTTGAAACGTAAGCCAAAAAAGAAAGTTGTTTCATGCACAAGAAGACAAAGAAACATATAGTAAATACATGAGCTCAATGCTCTATTTAAGCAATTGTCTCTGAGCATAACTGAAGTCTCAAATACCAAACTCATGAGAAAGCATAACTATTTAACGTTTCGGCGCATTTGTACAATTCATAAAAAAAGTATTCAGAAATAAAGTAAGCATGAAGGTCAGCCTGAACCTAACCATCGGTGGAGCACAAGCAGATTGTATTGTATGAAAATATACAAAAGACATTGTACAAACTCATACAAGTTCACCAAAAAAGTTAGAGTACAGTATGACTCGCCATGCAAGTGTGTTGCAAACCCTAAAAGCTTTCTGAGTTATGAAAGAGCAACTTCTGAGAAATTAAGGTTACACTTTGTTTTAAGCTGTCCTTGTTACGGTGTAATTATACATTTAAGTACTGAGTAATATTAATTAACTACATATATTTTCTACTCTAATGAGAGTTAGTAGATATGTAGGTGCAATATTACTTATAGTCAAGAACCGTCTCTTTCTTACCTTTTTATAATCTGAAGAACCTTCTTTCGCCACAACGAAACAGAAAGCTTCTTCAGATGTTAGTTAAAGGTTCTTTATGGAACCATTTAGACAAAAAAGCATCGTGAAGCACCTTTATTTTTACGAGTGTTGCAGCGGTTCTGTGTTGATGCAGCGTTCAGGTTTGTTTCTCTGGATGTTGGCAGCTCCTCAGTAACCACTAGCGTTCGGTGTGCTTCTGTGTTAATGTATTGCGTTCTGTACTCCTCCTCTGTGTCTGTATGCGAGTTTTTTTCTGGTCTACATTTGTCATCCAGTGTTAAAGCTGTGCAGATGGAGCTCTCGTCATGTTCTGTATATTGGACACAATAACTCGGTGCTTTCCTGAATTTAAATTACAAAAGGACTTCTTGTAATTATCTAACATTTTAATGCTGCTTTATAAAGTTTCTATGAATACGACGTGCCAAACAGGGAATCAGATTGCTGTTCATATGCAAAATTGATTTGACAAAAAGATTAAAAACACCCTGTTAATCATTTCATGGAGTTATTTGGGGGAAGCAAAATATTTAGAAGATATGGTACACATTTATGTGGATCATAAATCTAGATTTGAATCCATAAGTTAATGTTTTCATATGGTTAGGAGGATTTTTGTGGTGCATTGCACAAGAACGTCCAATTTATTAACATTAGTAAATGCCTTGGGTATCATCATGTGCACAGCAGATTAAAGGGATAGTTCACCCAAAAATGACAATTATGTTATCATTTGCTCACCATCAAGTTGTTCCAAACCTGTTTGAGTTTATGTTGAATGTAAAAAACAATAGTTTGAAGAATGTGGGTAAGTTGCTGGTTCCCATTGACTTCCATAGTATGGAAAAAAAACTCTTTGGTTACCAACATTCTCCAAAATATCTACTATCCAAAATAGAAAGAAACCCAGTCACACTTTAAGGTTCAATTCTCACCATTAACTATGGCTTTTACCTTAATTAACTGCTGCTTATTAATAGTTAGTAAGGTAGTTGTTAAGTTTAAGTATTGTATAGGATTAGAGATGCAGAATATGTGCTTTATAAGCACTAATAAACAGCCAATATGTTAATAATAGGCATGCTAATAAGCAACTCGTTAATAGTGAGAATCGGTCCCTATGCTAAAGTGTTTCCAGAAACTCGTACAGGTTTAGAACAATATGAGGATGAGTAAATGATGACAGAATTATCATTTGTAGGAGAACTATCCCTTTAATTTTAATTTGTAAACATTTTTTGGTAATTGACATTAACCAAATAAATGCTGTAAAATCACTGTTTTAGCAGTTAGCTATTGCATTAACTCACGTTAATGTACAAAGTGTTACCGGTATTTGTGGCTTTTAGGCTCTCAGTCATGTGACCTCTGCCCTTTAGTAAATATCTTACTGAAATGTGAGAACTGACCCCCTGACCTGCCGAATGCATTGGATTGCATGCTTCACAGTCAGTCTTCAAAAGAATTGTGTTGAAATACACACCTCTACATGACCTGTCATGACTTATATATAACACAAGTTAACTCATGGATTTTCCAGATTCAAAGTTTAATGGTCTTAAACATTGCTGGTGCTGACAGGAATCCTCGAGTGAATGTTTAGTCTTCTGGGCCATGTTTGATACATACATGCAGTAAAGAACGGTCTGTTCTGAGAGACATGGACTGAAAACAACACGGCTTCACAAACTCATTATACACTTACAATTTTGAAGTTGTATGTCAAGACTAAAATATAGTTTCTGAAGTCTCGTGTCAGATGACTGGAGAGAGAGAGGCAGTGGTCACGATCTGTGTAATATATAAATGAATGGCTGTGGTTTGACAGTCTATCTACATGTAAACTAGGTTCTGCTCAGATACTGTAACCATTATACATCTTGTAGGTGGATGAATAATATGTTATGATTAATTTCCTCAATACAATGGAAAAAAAACAGCAAAATGAAAAAAAAAAATGTATGTACTTAAAACTCCAGACACATACACACCAGGGCAAAAAAAAAAAAGTGGACCAAAAGTGTATGCAGCAATTTCTACTAATTTGCAAACAATTTATTCCAAATTCTCACACTGAAGACAAACAAGACAAAACAAGTTTCTGAATAAATATGTGGTTTATGATACAGTAACAGAGGTTTGATCTATGTCTTGTTCAACGGCAGCTGGTTTATAAATAACATTTTGCTTGGAGTCTTTTTTAAACCTGTAGAGAAAAAGAGACAGAAGTGAAACATGTTTAGCCTTTTGTGCTGCGTGTCTGCTTTCTGAAAGCAGAGAGAATTAAAAGTGTACAAACAAATACTAATTAAGTCAAATGAAGTGGTGATGAATCAGAGATGGATATGAACGTACTTTGAGTACTTTTTCCTCTGTCCATATGTGTAGACGGAGAAGACCAGCAACGTGACGGCAAACAGAACCCCAAAGATAATCGCCAGAATGTGTCCTGTGGGGAAACAACAACCTTTAAACGTGTTTATATTGTGTTCATATTACTGTCACACACAGAGAGCTTCAGTAAGGAAGGAAAATGGAAAATAAAACCACGTTAGCAGCACTATGAAACAGACAAAATTAAAGCTGCAGTCCGTAACTTTTGGCGCTCTAGCGGTTAATAAACAGAACTGCGTGCGTCTGGCGGAAGAACATTGTAGCCGGCGCTACTTCACTCTGTTTATGTCTATGGCGAATCACGCAGGTACTGGGCTCCTCCGCAGCGGTACCTACCCGAACCAGTCTAAATAGTCCGAATATAAACACTTATAGGTGTACCGTAGTGATTCAGGACAAGCCAAAAACACAGTTTGGAAAATGGATTCATGGTGTACTCGCTTATTATATAAATTTTGTACATTTTGAACACAAAAAAGTTACGGACTGCAGCTTTAACACAAGAGGAAGTATCCTGCTGTAGATATACAGTAAATTATACATTCTTACCGTTAGATTCCATTATATTGCTGTCTTGTGTTTCAGATGGTGGAGCTTCACTGGCTACTGTAAAACACAACACAAAATATACATACAGTAATACATATTGATTGTACAATACAGATTGTTTCAACAGGAAATAAACACGTAACAACAAATTAACTTTCTGCTCTACAGAAGACAATGGTGTCCTTATTCTGCTCAAGTTAATTCAGTGTCAGTGTTTCAAAGTGTCTTTATCTGGTTCTATTCAGTTTAAATCCGAGTGTGTCAGTGCAGTTAAACTGAATATTAACTTGAAGTAATTGGCATTGTTATAAATACAAAATATTAAACCAAGTGACATTTAGATGTTTGTTGGGTTCAAAAAATAAAACGGTAGTTATGGAACCACTTTATATCAAATGTCTTTAACTGCTTACATACTTATTGTATATACACGTTGCATTGTACAGACGATTTTTAAAGTACTTGCATGCAATTTCAAAATAATTACACAACTCGTATGCCAAACTTAAAAACCCAATCCGCCTTGCTTAATCTGTTTATGTATTGTAATATGTTTGTATGTTTCTCAGGGGATATTAATTCTCCTGCCTGGCTGTTATTGAAAATAAGAACCTGTTCTTAATTGACTTGCCTGGTTAAATAAAGGTTACATTATTGAACCTTTATAATAATAAAAGGATAAAGATACAGGAAAATAGAAACAACATTTTTTTCCCCAACCCTGAGTTATACAAACCAAAAAAAATGGGCCCCTCAATACATAATTATAGACTGTATGTCAATTATGTACAAAATGAACTTAGAATCAGAGTTTAGAAACAAAAAATAAAAACAATCTCCCATGTACAGTGTACACATCCGCTAACATTTTTGTAGATCAATGTGTACTGTATGCACAATGATTACATATGCCTAATTTGATAATGTAACCTTTTTGTGTTTCTAGTAAAAAGATATTCAGACATTTTCATAATTACGATTTCAAACACATAATGGGGCCACTGTAAACTGCAGCAGGTATAAACCTGATTGTGCTGCAGTTTACAGTGGCCCCATGATGTGTTTGAAATCGTAATTATTTCAAACACTAAAGAGCTAAAAGGCCTAATACAGACTGTACATACTTCTTGCAGTGAATCCTGTGTGGAAAGATGCCAGCACGTTTCTCCCATGCAGAAGTTGTGGAGCTCTGAAGTTTTTGGACAAAAGCTTGTTGTGTTCAGTTTTCAATGTGTCCTCCAAGGCTGCTAGCTAACAAAAGAAAAACCAGACTGATTTAGATCCGCGAGTGCTATAAATGACGTGATGCTCTCTTGTGAGAATAGTCTGACCTGTCTTCTTGAGACTCTGATTGAGTCGTTGAACAAAGTCCAGCTGACCGTCTGAAAGCACGGAGGGGTCGTGAGGGACCCGCTGTACCTATAAAACCTGTCCAAGCTGTCTGGCAGTAGATGGCGCACATTAAAACCAGGAATCTCAGTGTCTGACTCTGAAAAGAAGACCATCAGCTCAGGTTGGATGATAATCATCAGTGCTTTATGCTTGACGTTTTCTTTGTTGACAGTTATTAGATTCTTACCCTCAATGCTGATGTCTGTTAACGCAGACAGGATCTTCTCATAGTTGTCATTGTCATGGAGGCCGATCTGTTGAAATGTATTGCAAGGACTTTATTGGGACTGACCAAACCGCATTCTTTTACTGCAGCCAGAAGGTTTTAGTTAAACTACTTACACCTATGAATCCTCCTAACACTGCCAATCCATCAGCTTTACTACCAGCCTCAATGAGATCTGCATATTTGGAGTTATAATGAACCACGTGGATCTGAGGAATGAGGAAATTGTTGTAGCATGTGTTTATGCAATATGTCACACATTATGCAGTTCACTCATGTCCCAGAAAGACTGGGCCAGTAACATGATCTCTAAATGGTAAAACGTAATCGTGTAATATATAAATGAATGGCTGTGGTTTGACAGTCTATCTACATGTAAACTAGGTTCTGCTCAGATACTGTAACCATTATACATCTTGTAGGTGGATGAATAATATGTTATGATTAATTTCCTCAATACAATGGAAAAAAAACAGCAAAATGAAAAAAAAAAATGTATGTACTTAAAACTCCAGACACATACACACCAGGGCAAAAAAAAAAAAGTGGACCAAAAGTGTATGCAGCAATTTCTACTAATTTGCAAACAATTTATTCCAAATTCTCACACTGAAGACAAACAAGACAAAACAAGTTTCTGAATAAATATGTGGTTTATGATACAGTAACAGAGGTTTGATCTATGTCTTGTTCAACGGCAGCTGGTTTATAAATAACATTTTGCTTGGAGTCTTTTTTAAACCTGTAGAGAAAAAGAGACAGAAGTGAAACATGTTTAGCCTTTTGTGCTGCGTGTCTGCTTTCTGAAAGCAGAGAGAATTAAAAGTGTACAAACAAATACTAATTAAGTCAAATGAAGTGGTGATGAATCAGAGATGGATATGAACGTACTTTGAGTACTTTTTCCTCTGTCCATATGTGTAGACGGAGAAGACCAGCAACGTGACGGCAAACAGAACCCCAAAGATAATCGCCAGAATGTGTCCTGTGGGGAAACAACAACCTTTAAACGTGTTTATATTGTGTTCATATTACTGTCACACACAGAGAGCTTCAGTAAGGAAGGAAAATGGAAAATAAAACCACGTTAGCAGCACTATGAAACAGACAAAATTAAAGCTGCAGTCCGTAACTTTTGGCGCTCTAGCGGTTAATAAACAGAACTGCGTGCGTCTGGCGGAAGAACATTGTAGCCGGCGCTACTTCACTCTGTTTATGTCTATGGCGAATCACGCAGGTACTGGGCTCCTCCGCAGCGGTACCTACCCGAACCAGTCTAAATAGTCCGAATATAAACACTTATAGGTGTACCGTAGTGATTCAGGACAAGCCAAAAACACAGTTTGGAAAATGGATTCATGGTGTACTCGCTTATTATATAAATTTTGTACATTTTGAACACAAAAAAGTTACGGACTGCAGCTTTAACACAAGAGGAAGTATCCTGCTGTAGATATACAGTAAATTATACATTCTTACCGTTAGATTCCATTATATTGCTGTCTTGTGTTTCAGATGGTGGAGCTTCACTGGCTACTGTAAAACACAACACAAAATATACATACAGTAATACATATTGATTGTACAATACAGATTGTTTCAACAGGAAATAAACACGTAACAACAAATTAACTTTATGCTCTACAGAAGACAATGGTGTCCTTATTCTGCTCAAGTTAATTCAGTGTCAGTGTTTCAAAGTGTCTTTATCTGGTTCTATTCAGTTTAAATCCGAGTGTGTCAGTGCAGTTAAACTGAATATTAACTTGAAGTAATTGGCATTGTTATAAATACAAAATATTAAACCAAGTGACATTTAGATGTTTGTTGGGTTCAAAAAATAAAACGGTAGGTATGGAACCACTTTATATCAAATGTCTTTAACTGCTTACATACTTATTGTATATAGACGTTGCATTGTACAGACGATTTTAAAAGTACTTGCATGCAATTTCAAAATAATTACACAACTCGTATGCCAAACTTAAAAACCCAATCCGCCTTGCTTAATCTGTTTATGTATTGTAATATGTTTGTATGTTTCTCAGGGGATATTAATTCTCCTGCCTGGCTGTTATTGAAAATAAGAACCTGTTCTTAATTGACTTGCCTGGTTAAATAAAGGTTACATTATTGAACCTTTATAATAATAAAAGGATAAAGATACAGGAAAATAGAAACAACATTTTTTCCCCCAACCCTGAGTTATACAAACCAAAAAAAATGGGCCCCTCAATACATAATTATAGACTGTATGTCAATTATGTACAAAATGAACTTAGAATCAGAGTTTAGAAACAAAAAATAAAAACAATCTCCCATGTACAGTGTACACATCCGCTAACATTTTTGTAGATCAATGTGTACTGTATGCACAATGATTACATATGCCTAATTTGATAATGTAACCTTTTTGTGTTTCTAGTAAAAAGATATTCAGACATTTTCATAATTACGATTTCAAACACATAATGGGGCCACTGTAAACTGCAGCAGGTATAAACCTGATTGTGCTGCAGTTTACAGTGGCCCCATGATGTGTTTGAAATCGTAATTATTTCAAACACTAAAGAGCTAAAAGGCCTAATACAGACTGTACATACTTCTTGCAGTGAATCCTGTGTGGAAAGATGCCAGCACGTTTCTCCCATGCAGAAGTTGTGGAGCTCTGAAGTTTTTGGACAAAAGCTTGTTGTGTTCAGTTTTCAATGTGTCCTCCAAGGCTGCTAGCTAACAAAAGAAAAACCAGACTGATTTAGATCCGCGAGTGCTATAAATGACGTGATGCTCTCTTGTGAGAATAGTCTGACCTGTCTTCTTGAGACTCTGATTGAGTCGTTGAACAAAGTCCAGCTGACCGTCTGAAAGCACGGAGGGGTCGTGAGGGACCCGCTGTACCTATAAAACCTGTCCAAGCTGTCTGGCAGTAGATGGCGCACATTAAAACCAGGAATCTCAGTGTCTGACTCTGAAAAGAAGACCATCAGCTCAGGTTGGATGATAATCATCAGTGCTTTATGCTTGACGTTTTCTTTGTTGACAGTTATTAGATTCTTACCCTCAATGCTGATGTCTGTTAACGCAGACAGGATCTTCTCATAGTTGTCATTGTCATGAAGGCCAATCTGTTGAGGAAAAAGTCAAAAGGAAATACTAACAAATGTATTGCAAAGACTTTATTGGGAGTGATCAAACCCTATGGAAGCCTGTTTCCGCCACTGAAAAAAAAAAAAAAAAGGTTATTGCGACTTTTTATCTCGCAATTCTGACTTTTTTCACAGGGATTGTGAGATAAAAACGAGTTAAAGTCCAATTTTGGAGGGGGGGGGTGACTGATATGTTCTCAGAAGTGCGAGTTTATATCTCACTATTCTGACTTTATATCTCACTATTCTGACTTTATAACTCACTATTCTGACTTTATATCTCACTATTCTGACTTTATAACTCACTATTCTGACTTTATATCTCACTATTCTGACTTTATAACTCACTATTCTGACTTTATATCTCACTATTCTGACTTTATAACTCACTATTCTGACTTTATATCTCACTATTCTGACTTTATAACTCACTATTCTGACTTTATATCTCACTATTCTGACTTTATAACTCACTATTCTGACTTTATATCTCACTATTCTGACTTTATAACTCACTATTCTGACTTTATATCTCACTATTCTGACTTTATAACTCACTATTCTGACTTTATATCTCACTATTCTGACTTTATAACTCACTATTCTGACTTTATATCTCACTATTCTGACTTTATAACTCACTATTCTGACTTTATATCTCACTATTCTGACTTTATAACTCACTATTCTGACTTTATATCTCACTATTCTGACTTTATAACTCACAATTCTGACTTTATATCTCACTATTCTGACTTTATATCTCAATATTCTGACTTTATAACTCACAGTTCTGACTTTTTTTTCTCAGAATTGCGTGATATAGGCTAAACTCGCAATTACATGTTATAATGTCAGAATAGCAAGATATAAACTGGCAATTCTGAGGGAAAAAGTCAGAACTGTGAGTTTTCTGACTTTATAACTCACTATTCTGACTTTATATCTCACAATTCTGACTTTATATCTCACTATTCTGACTTTATAACTCACTATTCTGACTTTATATCTCACTATTCTGACTTTATATCTCACTATTCTGACTTTATAACTCACAGTTCTGACTTTTTTTTCTCGGAATTGCATGATATAGGCTAAACTCGCAATTACGTGTTATAATGTCAGAATAGCAAGATATAAACTGGCAATTCTGAGGGAAAAAGTCAGAACTGTGAGTTTATATCTCGCAGTTCTGACTTCATTTCTCTGAATCTCTGAATGGCGACTTTATGTCTCGCAATTGTGAGTTTACATCACGCAGTTCTGAGAAAAAAAGTCAGAACTGCGAGATAAAAAGTCGCAATTACCTTTTTTTTTAAATTATTACTCAGTGGCGGAAACGGACTTCCATACAAACCATATTCTTTTACTTGGAAAACTTTACTGCAGCCAGAAGGTTGTAGTTGAAAGACTTACACCTATGAATCCTCCTAACACTGCCAACCCATCCGCTTTAGTAGCAGCCTCAGCGAGATTTGCGTATCTGGAGTTATAATGAACCACGTGGATCTGAGGAATGAGGAAACTGCGGTAGCAAGTGTTTATGCAATATGTCACACATTATGCAGTTTTTATAATCACTCATGTTCCAGAAAGGCTGGGCCCAACAACATGATCTCTGAATGGGTGGCTGTATAGAGAGACCATTAAACCGTGTGTTTCTTCATCTCAGCTCACCTCAGCAGGGAAATGGACATGATCTATGGTGTGCTCTGAGCCAGGGACCTCTGTAGTTCCCCAGTGGAAGTGAAGCTGGGCTGCGACGTAAACATGATCGAATCCCCTCATGATACGCATGCTGCTCTGCAGACTCAGCTGCACTGACGCAAGAACAGAAACAACATGCTTTCAGATAACTTTCATTTCTGAAATTAAAGTAAGGTCATGTAATTATGTAATTTAAGTCAGCAACAAAAACAAATGGTCAATAAAATCAATAAACTGTATTTGTATTTTAAGCATTTTTTAAAGCCACTCTTTAAAACAGTAAATTTTTGGTCATTTTATCAGTTAAAGTATAAAACTGGCTTTCTGCATGCATGATTTTATTTTTATTTTTTTTTTGACAATCATTTACTCAATAAATTTGATGAAATACACTCATTCCTACAAGAATGAAACATGATTAAGTCATTGAATCACTCACTCAACTGATTCTTTCAAAAACCACAATCATTAAGAAATAAAACACCGCTATTGCTCAAAGATACAATGATTGATTCTGTTTTGACTTCATTTTTAACAATTATTTTTGGTGAAGCAAAAATACACAAAGTAGCTGGCAATATTCTGTCTAAAATTTTAATTAGTCAATTTTACCGTCTTGTTTGTTGAAAAGCAACAGCATGAAAGAAGGTCATACTTTCGTTTGGGGACCTACTCTCACTATTAACTATTAACTATGACCTTTGCCTCAAAAAACTAATTTGCTGCTTATTAATAGTTAGTAAGGTAGTTGTTAAGTTTAGGTATGGGTCGGATTATGGGATCTAAAATATGACATTAATGTGCTTCATAAGTACTATAAACTGCCAATCTGCTAGTAATATGCATGCTAATAAGCAACTAGTTAATAGTGAGAACTGGTCCTTAAATTAAAGTGTTACTTAAAGCATTGTACTTAACATGCTGTTTCATTATCTTAATGTTTGTTGCATGGGAGAGGTTTAACAAAAAAGGAGACCTGTGCCAACTAACAATAGTCTCCTCTTTAATCATCAAAATCTATTAACTATGGCTTTTGCCTCAATAAACTCCTAATTTGCTACTTATTAATAGTAAGGTCTAAAAGGGATCTAAAATATGGTCATGCAGAATAAGGCATTAATATGCACTCTATAAGTACTAATAAACTGCCAATCTGCTAGTAATATGCATGCTAATAAGCAACTAGTTAATAGTGAGAACTGGTCCTTAAATTAAAGTGTTACTTAAAGCATTGTACTTAACATGCTGTTTCATTATCTTAATGTTTGTTGCATGGGAGAGGTTTAACAAAAAAGGAGACCTGTGCCAACTAACAATAGTCTCCTCTTTAATCATCAAAATACACAAAACTGGAACCGTCCTTGTTTTTTTTATTTGTATTTCACAAATATGTAATAACAGTCGAACTAGAGTAATTTGCTGCTGTGGTGTGAACAGTTCAATACGAGTCTTGTGTAAGATGATCTTGTGTTTGGTGTGAAAGGGCCTCGACTCACATGTGTGTCCGTTGTTGGTGAGGGTAAGAGCGGGAGAGCCGGCGAGATCATAACCCTCCAGTTTAATGGGAGGCAGATTGGGCTCATAGAAAACCTTATGAGTGTCTATGTTGATTGGAGACTGAGCTTTTCCACTACAGTGTTCAAACACAGATAACCACGCGTCCTGATCTGACCGAGACAAAGAAATCATTGACATGCAACAGCCTTAACAATACCAGTTTATTTAAAAGTTTTACCATGATGGTGTTTGGTGTTTGTGTGAATGACACTGTGCACCTTCTATATATTATTTAAAAGATGCTTGTGATAGGCTTTGGTTCATCATGTGACTTTCTCATCGCCACCTGCTTTTGGTGGTTATCAGTGTATTACAAAGGTACAAAACATATTTCAGTACTTCAATAGGTTGGTATATTAACATTATATCAGTTAATGAAATGACGGTATTTAACTGTAAATTGAAGTTAAACCCGTAAAACCTAAAGCGTTGCTACTTACGGTAAAATTCCGGCAACCACAGCTGCCGTTTTTTTATCGTAAATTTTACGGAATTTTTTTTACAGTGTAACTGATGACATTTTTACGCAACAAATTTTATTTGTATAGTGCCTTTAAAAAAAATCCAAGGCCATTTTCCAGAGCCTGATAACAATGCATTATAATAAACATAAAAAAGCACCAGTAATAGATAAAGTAGAAACACTTTACAATAACAGTACATGAATAATCATTTACTAATGCATGTTAGTTCATGTGAATGTCAATGTACCTCAAAGTGTAATTAACACATTAACTAACAAACACGTAGTTAAAGTTGTTGTTTTTCACACATGAATTTATATGACTCATGTATTATAGGTTAGTTCTTGATTAGCTCATCATTAGCTAACCAATATTTAATTTAGGTATTAATACGTGATTATTTATTTGCCTTTATTATAAAGTGTTACCGATAAAGCTTCAGGACATTGTTGCATTGCATGAATTGCTAAGACCTCGGTTAAAATACTCACAATACAATAAGAGATTGGAAAGCTTTGAGTCTTTGGGGTGTTCATGATGGAAACACAGACTGTCAAAGGTGTGTCACAAGAACTGATACTGACGTCATAGACGCAATAAAGCAATAAACTCACGCGGAGTACAAATATGTGCAAACTAAACTAATCTTTCTGAAAAAATTTTTTAAGAGGTTTTTATATATTTTTTTCTGTTGTATTTGTTTTAGAATATTTGTTTAATATATTTATATTAAAATCATTTCATTTTATTTATACATTTAATGTCTGATTACATTTAAAATGTTTAGCTTTTGGTCCTTTAGCAGTTAGTATAAAAAGTGACTTTTTGTGTGAGTGACTGTATCATGACTGAATCATTTACTCAATACATTTCATCAGATACAGTTTCACACGGGAACAAAAAAATGTGACTGTTTATGAGTGAGTCTCTGAATCACTAGTTTTACAGTACACTGCTATATTGTACCATGTTTCACCTTCTAGATCAGTATGTTATAACACACTGTTTCAATATTCAGATTTTTTATCTACTGTTTATTTATTTGTATTAAGCACATGTTAATGTCACTTACTAGTAGTATGATTCCATCTTGACCTGATTTGAATTGGATTTTAATCAGTGAATCTGATTGCATTATTATTATTAAATGTACAAAATATTTACTCTGCTTTCTAATCTAATGAAATAAGTGCTACAAATCAAATTAATGATGTTTCCCTTCACTCACAGTATTATATCGCAGTATTACTAGGTGATGAAAGTAAGACTGTGCTAGAAATGTCTGCTATGAGCCACTAATAAGTGTGAGTTAGATACAAAACTGTATGTAAAACTCTGAGTTAAAAGTCATTGTGGGTAGTTACAGCATATGTATATATTTACCATGGTAACCCCAGTGGTGCTGATGAGAAGAACCTGTAGGAAATGGAAAGACATTGTGTCAGGGAAGTATATTGAGAAAATTGCCTTTAAAGTTGTCCAAATTAAGTCCTTAAGTTTTGATATATTTACGGTAGGAAATTTACAAAATATCTTCATGGAACATGATCTTTACTTAATATCCTAATGATTTTTGGCATAATAGAAAAATCAATAATTTTGACCCATACAATGTATTGTTGGCTATTGCTACAAATATACCCCAGCGACTTAAAGACTGGTTTTGTGCTCCAGGGTCACATTTGATCAATTGAAATTCTGGTAACTTTTCGTAAAATAAGGCTCCAAGCAGGATCCTGCTAAAGTATAACCAACTACAAATAAATTATGAAGACTATGAAGCAGAAACTTTGCTGCTTGGATCTCTAGTGAGGTGAACTTCAACAAACTTTTTAGTGTATATATAATGCCATAATAATAATAATATCAGATATTACTGTACTATGCTAACATACTGCTATAATGTTCTGTTACAGTTATGGGACAAATAGATTTCGAGCAAACCAGGCACAGGTAGATGAACGAACTGTGAGAACAGGTTTGGTCATTGTGAGACAGTAAGAACAGTATCTTTTCCGTCTTCACACACATCGGCACACTCACACAATCCCTCCTTCATCCAGCTCTGTGAATGTGACGCTTCACTGCTCACTTACATCAGCGCTAATGCTAAACTCAACCTGCTACGCTTAAAACAGAAGAATTCAAAGCTCAGGCCACTGCCAGAAAAGGCCATACGGCTGAGATTTCGAAATCTGACCAAATACAGAGCTGTCAGCACTGCAAAAAAAAAATTTTTTCAAAGTTGCAAGAAAAGCAATTGATTATTGCAGTACATTTTCCAAGAAAACACAATTTCAGTCTTTCTACTTCAGAATTTGCTGTTTCTTTGTAATTTATTGTGAAATTTATTACCAATTTCTGAGTAAAAAACACCATTGTTTTTTTCAGTTCTGGAGGTCATTCCTGGCCACATTTAACTGTTTGAGATCATAATATGAATCAGTTTGAAAGATTGTTCATCAGATCATGATACATTTAGTATATAATTCAAGTATTATTGCAACATGTAGAAGTCCTGAAAACAACAGTGAGAAATAAGAGCTAATCCATGTTGAGGAAAATAACTGCCTGACTCCATGCGTGATGCTGATATTCATAACTACATCACTCTCACATTGCATGACATTTCTAATTTCCCATATCTGCAATTTGCTGTCATTAATTTTGAAACATTTTGTCAGACAGTGGCAAGTTTGCCTCTATATAACTCTAGTTGTTGCTTTTAAAACGGTAACATATCGCTTTTTGGAAATCGGAGTTTGTATTTGTGATTTTTCATTTATTATATTATATTTAAAGTTAATTATTTTCATGTGGCAAATCTGTTTGTCCTGTATTTTCTGTTTTATACATTATTGCTATTGATGACTTCATTCCTGACGCAGAGGTAAGACGGAGGAGATTTTATTCATGTGACTGGACATTCTTTCTCATGCTCATATTTACGCATACTTACACATAGAGAGATTATCCAGCAGTTCAGAACAGTGAGCCAGTCAAAGCACAGCATATTAGCCTTTTTTGACACTTTTAGCCGTTTTACGTAGGGTAAAACACAAAAATATCCAGTTTATTTTTGATTTTTGTAATTGATAAGCTTTTCGTCAGAATCAGGATGTGTGTGTGTGTGTGTGTGTGTGTGAGTGAGTGTGTGAGAGTGTGTGTGTGTGTGTGTGTGTGTGTGTGTATGTGTGTGTGTCTGTGAGTGTGTGTGTGTGTGTGTGTGTGTGTGTG
>NW_015653463.1:572333-627179 GCF_001515625.1 Sinocyclocheilus rhinocerous | reverse complement strand
GTGTGTGTGTGTGTGTGTGTGTGTTTATGGGAAGCAGTGCCATCATGTGAGCTGGAGATGCTGGTACACTGTGAGCAGCACGTAGACCAAACGCTCTCCAACCTCAGAAACCACAAACAGCTCATGGGTACCACCGTCCAGGAATATTTGATCAATGTGTCACATTGACTCACAGTAACTCAACGTTACTCTCCTGGAGGTCATCTCTTCATTACTGTAAATCCTGTCCCTGTTTTTATGGAGGAATTTCATTTTCTGCACTATTCAAGTGATCCTGAATGAAGGACTTTCCTCTTTGCTATTTCTTTTTATTTTCATTCACTCATCATCAATAATATCTTGTTTTATGAGCTATTTCACAATAAGCCAATCAAACATTAACTACTGCAACATACCATAGTAAATACACGCTTTGATCATCGGCAGGTTTAAAGATCTCCAGACACAAATGACATCAAATCTTGTAAAGAAGATATTTTACAGCATATAACTTTTAGATTATATGCTCATGCTGTTGTTGAGCCGATAATTACTCATGTAGATTATATGGATATCATCCTGTTGTGTTTAAATCAGAGAGCAGTACATATGGATGAAAGCCAGCACCCAAAGTCAACAGTCTTAACTCTGCTGAAACAGTCAGGAGAAAGCAATCTTAATCGCACTTTCATAATTGACAGGGTTTTTTTTTTTTACTAAACAAGTTTTCATTTGTATGGTCTTGTCTGTGTTGAATCTGTCTATGAATATTTGACTAACCTTTTCATTATTTAAATATAAAAGATGATGCCATGCATGTTTTAGCACTTCCAAATGTTTGTTCACTTCCTTAATATTTGAATAAAGGCTGGAGAAGAAGCAAGCTTGCTCTTAGACCAGCAGAGTTTTACACACAGTTACGCTGATGGATGCTCTGATTTTACAGTCACAGGCAGATCTGCTCACCTTTACTGCGTTGGGCATCCCTCTCACTGCTCTCATCTTCCTCAGCGGAGGATGAAGATGCTATGACTAGCACCTGGAGATGAAGGACGAGGAGTATATCCAGCAGCATGCTGACCTCCGCAGCACTAGAGTTTTCCACAGGTATCTTGGTGTTGTTTCTCATTCACACACAGCATCTCAGCCTCTGCTTTAGTGACTCAGGGGTCTGCCGACTGGGGCCGGGCTTCACAGAACAGACCAATCACAATGCTCAAGCTGCTCAAGGTTCCAGGACATCTCTCTCTCTCTCTCTCTCCATTTCTTAGAGTTAGAGTGTAACCAAATCTCTCACTCTCTCATAAACTAAATGCCTCCCTCCTTCCTTGATCAAAGTTCAGTGGGAATAAGCTACACACTGAGTAGCTAATTCTGTTAAAGCAAACACTGTAAAAAATCAAAAGTTGAGAAAACTTAAAAGTTTAAGGCAACCAGCTTCAGGAGATTTTTGAGTTTTCTCAACTTTTTGTTGTATAAACTGAAAACAACAAGTTGAGAAAACTCAAAAATCTCCTCAAGCTGGTTGGTTTGTTTTGTTTGTTTGTTCGTTTGTCAAAGAAACCAGAATTCCTTTGCAAAACAAGAATGATTTGTCTTTTGCATAGTGAAAGTCCAACAAACAAAAAAAACAATTTGAAATGTCAATAAATAAGACATTGCATTTTTTGCGATAACCAAATTTAATAAACAATATCTGAATATTTATCAAACTATTTCACGGGTTTTCATCCGGTGTAAAACCAGTGTCAAAGAAACTATGGATGATCTGTTATGGCGACCTCTGATGGGAGCAGACGAAAGAAGAAAAAGGAAGAGAACATTTCACTGAATTTCACTTGAGTGCTTTAAAACTTTTTTCTTGTCACTTCAGTGGACCTCTAATTCTAATCCATGTTAACATTATTTACTGAGTTTGTAAAGAAAGAAAATTAATGAAATGATAGAAAGCATTTAGAATTATCCACCAGTGTAAAAAGTACATCATAGACAGATCTTTTCGAAAATTAAAAACACTAAGTTTGTGTTGTATTTGTAAGAGTTGAGTGGATTTGGCTGTAAGTACAGTATATGGCTGTCTAAAATTAAATGTTTTGATTAAAGAATGGCATTTCTTTCGCAGTATCTATAAGGATATAAATCCAGTTTACTGGTGACCAAGCTGTCATTCACAGAGAGGTTCTTATCAGTCATCAGTTCAAAGATTTTCACCCTGTTAAAAGATCTAGTGGCCACCAAAAGAGCGAGTAACGCCATGTTTAACTGTTTTGGTGAACAGAAAGGAGTGACTTCAAAATGCCCCGTCATCACTCACACCCAGATCAGCTCTCAGAGTCTCAGCTAACCAGCCGATGAGTTGAATCAGCGGTGTTTGATTAGGACTAAGATTGAAACGCTGCAATCCAAAAGCAAATAAAGAGTCCAAATTTGTCATGACTGCAAACAGTAATGCATCAGCATCCCTTACTCAAGCTCTAATGGTGGTGCCACATACACTTTCAATGAACCAAACCCAGTTTGGTTGAAGTGAACCAGAAAGACGTGTCCTGCTGCTGGTGTTCACAATGTAAGTGGACTTAAAGGGGGACTTTTTCTTTTATGCACCAAGAGCTTGTAACACTCTAAAGAGAAAGGAAAAAATGAAATCGCATCATATGACCCCTTTAACACTGACAGGCCTTCAATTCTTCCCAACCCTTCACTTTTTGAGAAAGGAAAAACTTGAATAATATGTTGAGGATATCTAATGCAATTCTCTCTCCAGATATCAGTATGTGCATGTGAAAAATCTTGTTTTTGACGGAAGCTGGAAGCTATCGATGGCGAGCCTCAGTACTTCTGCCATACGAAATGTTTTCACCTTCACATTATACTAATCAATCAAACCACAAAAGGACCCACGAACAAACTGTACATGGGTAACATTCTGAGGTGGTCTGAGTACAGTTCATGTCCTCATCTGAGATGATTTGAGGTATTCACATACACATTATACCGGCCTGAGAACGCTTGAAGTGCTCACTAAGGGTAAAAACTTCCTATATGAAGGGTAATTGTTCACAAATTTAAATCTGTCTAGTATGTGGCAAGAAGGAAATCAACATTTGTGATAATGTCGAACAAAAACAGGCTTCATTGAGGCTTTTGCAACAAGGGGGGAAAAAAGAAAAACAAAAATGCTAATGAGAATGTAAAGCTCACGCAACTCTCCCAACGTAGAAAACACACCTTCACTTAATCTACTTGAGAATATTATTTCAGAATAAAATCAAATGTAACAATTTATTATCAGTCATGTATTATGCCAATTACATAGCCAGAGATATCAAATCAATACAATACATCAAATTCTCAAAGATGAATCTAAGAGTAAGATGCATACCTAACTAAAAATACATAGTATAAAGTGTGTGGACATACTTCATACTATTGCTGCGTTCAAGTCCTCCTGGGACGTTCGTACTTACGAATGAAATCGCATCATATGACCCCTTTAAAGTAAATTTCGAGTTTCCCACTTGTAATAACGACTTTGTGGTGGTGTTCATGTGCGTTCAACTCGTAAATACGATCTATCCGACATGACTTGAACGCACCATTAGGGCTCGTTCTGACTACAGAAAAAGCCCTGATCTCCTTGCAAGATTTCCTTAAGTACTCAGACCAAGACAAGTATCCCCCAAAATGAAGACAGGAACTAACAATTGGAATTTGCATTGATCAAGTAGGGTTAACACCTTTTGGGACAGAAGGTAATTTGCATGATAGACAGTGGGAAATGACACACCCTCTACAGCAATCAACTTATCTCCAAACTCTTAGGATCTGTGTTACCGTCTTCTAATCTTGATGTCTGTCTGTCCTATTGTTAAGATAATGAGACCTTTACCAGACACACAGAGACCTTTCAAACAAGAACAGTTGCATTGTTATAAACTCTGATCAAAAAAAAAAAAGTGGTTTCGGTGATCTCTGTAGAGTCGTGTGTTTAGATGGAAATGAGGGCAGAGCGAGTAAAGGAAGTGGATGTGGAGAATCATACATAAGGTGTGAAACTTTTGTGTTGTCTTGAATGAGGATATTAGGCTTATGTCAGAGTTCAGATGTTGATCCTCGTAAGAGTTCTGTCTCTTTTCAGACTGTGGCCCTCCTCTGGACCAGACAAATAGCATCAGCCTTACAAAGAACTCACTCAGCTTTTATTGGGAATAACAGTCAAGTCCATCATGGGATGTCCCTATAGTGAATGTCTAATAAACAGTCTAACGTCGTAACCTCATGTGTCAGTCTGAATAGTGAACAGACCAGAGTCCAAAAGGTTGAACACGTATTCAGAACCTTGGCACAAACTCTGGGCAGAGCACAACACAGACAGGCCAAAAGAAAGACAAAGCTGAGATATATCACTTCACACATAGGTGGCACAAGACAGCAAACAGAAGCCTAAAAAATAGACAAGAATCAAATTCAAACCAGGTGCCACAGATGAGGTGTAATCAGGCTAATACTCCTGAGAGAGGAACCCCATCAGCCAGGGCTGCGTTTCCCAAAAGCATCGTAAGTACGTAGACCAGGGGTGGGCAAACTTGGCCCTTCCAGGCCACTTTCCTTCAGAGGTTAGCTCCAACCCTAATCAAACACACCTGAACCAGCTAATCACTGTCTTCAAGACTACTAGAAGGCTACAGGCAGGTGAGTCATATCAGGGTTGGATCAAATCTCTGCAGGAAAGTGGCCTGGAAGGGCCAAGTTTGCCCATCACTGACGTAGACCCACTAAAACCAATGGAGCTACGATCAACTTAGGCTTACGATGCTTCTGGGAAACGCAGCCCAGCATGAGGCACCTGTCAAAATCCAAAACGAAACATGAGGGAATAAGAGCCAGAAAAAACAGCACTGGGGTCATGACAGGATTTTAATCAGGGTCCACTAGAAGTGGAGGTAGATTCAGATCAGGGATGGGCTACTCTGGTCCAGAATCACACTGTTGCTGGGGGGTCTACTCCTGCTCCTGCAGAGTTTAGCTCCAACCCCAGTTAAACACACCTGAACCAGCTAATCAAGGCATTTAGGACCACTTCCAGGCAGAGCTCTGCAGGACACTGGCCCTCCAGGAGCAGGAGCAGGAGCAGGAGCAGACACCCCTGCACTATTGCCAACACTACCTTATATCAGGTAAATGCTGGGATCAGCTCCATTATCCCTGCGACCATACATTGGACAAGCAGTTAGAGCAGGGGGTCTCCAACCACATGCCTGGAGCCCAAACACATCTGATTCAGCTCATGAGTACAGACTCCAAGACCTGAAATGGGTGTCAAACAACACTCTTATAAAAAATAAAGGTGCTTAAAAGGTTCTTCACAGCAATGCCATAGAAAATCCATTTTTGGTTCCACAAAGAACCATTCAGTCAAGAACCGTCTCTTTCTTACCTTTTTATAATCTGAAGAACCTTCTTTCGCCACAACGAAACAGAAAGCTTCTTCAGATGTTAGTTAAAGGTTCTTTATGGAACCATTTAGACAGAAAGGTTCTTCTATGGCATCGTGAAGCACCTTTATTTTTAAGAGTGAAAGGAGAGATGTGCAAAATGTGCAGTTTTGGGGGGGCTCCAGGAACATGTTTGTGAACCATTGAGTTAGAGAATGGATGAGTCGTCATTCACTGCATGGACATTTCTGAGAACTCAATAACTGCAGATGCTCAATTACCACACTTTAGCCCATAATGCTCATGTTCAGCAGAAATACATTACTGAAATACTGAAAAGAACTGTTGTTAAAGTCTTTGGGCTGAAAACCTTTCTGTCTTTACAGGGTGACCAATACTTGTCAATATATGAAGCAAAATTATATTCTTTCAAGTGAATTTGAAACTAGTACAAAGCACGGCCTGCCTTGTAATCCTCATTATATAAAAGCTCCACTGAGAGAAATTTTAATGAGTAATGTAACGAATCAGCTCATGGGAAATATGAATAATTAATCATAACTAGTTATAATTAATTATGAATATTTTAGAAGGGGGGTTACAGAGTATTTGTTAAATATAAAAACAAAATATATATTGTGTGTTTGAGTGGTCCAGACGCTACAGTAACTTCTGTCATGTCAATTACAAATGAGATGTGCAAGGAATCCAGCTGACAAAACAATTCTGTCCAATGAGCTGGAATGTGTTACAATCCACACAATCATTAGCCTGAATGATTTGAAACTGTTATTTAATTTATTTTATGTTTAAGGTGTTTAAGTATCTTGTCAATAACATTATGTCGGAACATTCCAAGATAAAGTTCAGCCGTGAATAAACACAACAGGAACTGACTGCAGGGGCCCGTTCTTCGTACTTCGCTTAACACATCAGAGCAGGTTTAAGTTTACGGACCTGTTGCTATGACAGCAAGTCCAGGATGAGCTTCAAAGAACCAAATAATCCAAGATCATGCCAAATCGTCAACAATTTAATTCAGCTAACTGAGTTAGCGACGTACGAAGAACGGGCCCCAGGATTATTCCACAATCCCTGGAAATTACCGTCTTCTCGTCGAGTCCTAATATTTATTAGCGGAGCGGCAGTTCTCCAGTAGTGTTCAACACCACATGATCCAATGATCACGCACTTATGAAAGTGTATTTTCTGATGTGGCGCACTAAAATTACAGTACAGTAAAATTTTCATTCAGCAACTCCTAGTGCAATTTGAAATGTTAAAGGTCCCCTGAAATGCTTAGAAACACGCAGCTGCCTTATAGATAACCTTAAGACTAACATATTGATACTAACACCCAAAAAACGTTCATGATTTCATGGGGACTTTAATGATTCATCATTTAATCTGTCACAGATGCTGTCCATCTATCCATTCTCCAAAAGAGACTCGTAGACTGTTCACAAACTGGGGGGAAAAACAGGATGAAGTTGGCAAATCTACAGTACCGCACGTGTACAGTACAGTACGTGTTTTCATAAAACAGTGCGTAGTCAAGAGTCTCGTGCATAGCCAGTGATGCAATAGGAAAGGCAGCAGAATCCTTATCGGCTTTTTTAAAAGTTAAAATAGACTTGTTTTCACTGGACAGAGAAAGACATTAATCGTGCTTACATTAATGCTGGTGCGATGCATATCCCACATCTGCTGAAAACTGTAGACTTGAAGTTCTCATCCAATGTTTCTGTTGGAAAAAGTTCCTGTCTAAAAAATGTCAAATAGGATTCTGCCAACAGATGGAATAACAGCGCTTCTGAATAGAGTTTATCCCGCACACTTTTAGCTTTTCCCTCTTCTCCAGATGACATCTGCTGGTCATAAGTTTGCAGGTTACTTCACAGCATTAAAACAACTGACAGGTGGGGGGGGGGGGGGGATACATTAGGCAGCAAGTGGAAAATGGGCAAGCAGATCTGAATGACTCTGACAAGGGCTAAATAGATCCTCACAGCATCAGAGCATCTTCAATACAGCAAGTCCTGTGGAGTGCTCCCGGTATGCAGTGGTTACCAAAAAAAGCCCAAGGAAGCCTCAGGGTTATGGGCCTCAATTTTTGATTATCAGCAAAGACTTATGAAAATGACAAGTAACATTGTCAAAGTGATACTTGGTTCACTTCTCACTGAAAGAGAATGTTTTTTTGTTTTTTTATGTGGAAAGGCAAAATAGACTATCACTCTTTAAGAAACTGTCTTTATTTACCAAAAAATGAGAAAGAAAAAATGACATTACAAACCATAGATAATGTGGTTAAGCAAATCATGTTGCATAATTGTAAATCAGCTTACCACAGATATCAGTGCCATTTCACAGAGAAAATATTAATATAGTATAGTAACCATGTGGAGGGTGGGGAAAACCTGGGCAGCAGTTGAAGCATGATACAAATATCAATGAACAATGAACAGAAAACAAACAGCTTGACAAAACAACTGAAGACATCATTTAAGGGAAACATGGATGAAATGTCATTTATCAAACTGCAAATCCAACACAATGTCAAACTGAGCAGACATTTGGTGACTGAGGACTTGATAAAGTATATAGTGCTTCAATGTGTTTTCCTGCTTTTGGACGAGTAACGTGTACTATCTGTACAGTACCAGTCATGTGACGCTCTGAAAGCATGCTTTTTGAGCAGCTTCTTATATTTGCTTTATGTTTAACAGCAAAAACGGCAAACAACGTACATTGAGCCATAGAAATTCAACATACAGCTGGACCGATTATTATTGTAACATCTGAATTCACAATGAAGTAAGAAGAGCAGAATACACACTTCAGGGGCTCCGAACCAAACTACTGTTAAGTGTGTTTCAGACTAAACGAGCAAGTTCACCAAGAAACACTTCTCTTTAGTGACAAAATGATGCACTCATGATTGCGCACACGTTTTAGCATAAATATAAAGTCTAAAAAGAACTCAAGCTAACAGCATTCCAGATGAATAGGAACTGACATATGTGTGTGAAAAAAGGAATTATTTGGATTTATCTGTAATCTTGGTCCAACACACAATGCATCTCGACTAACAGGTTCACAGCGCAAGATGATGCACTTGTAGATCTTAAGGAAATTTGCTGCGTCAAATCTTTTAAAAACCAGAGGCAGTACAGCAGATCTTCAGGACTCGAAGCAGGATTTCATGATGGCCTCTCTGTCAAATCTGAAGCTGAGAAAAGAGCGCGAGGAGAGGATGTATTCCCCGTAACACAAGTCTGCCTGTCCGTTACAGCCATAGACGTCACCGGATGCATCTGCAAAAACAATTGTAGAATGACTGAAAAATATTGTCCACAAGCTGTTGAAATTCATGCACGAAATTATTTGAAGAATAAACATAAGGTGTGATAAAAGGCAAAAAGGTCACACAGCTTTCTATTGGTCAACACAGCAAATCCATGTGACCAACTTGAACCTGTTGTGAAAAATCCTGATCACAAAAGTAAGCACACCCTTTCTCTCATGCATTAAGTGTTCAAACATTAATAAAGGATATTTGTGAGGATTTTGCTTTTGATCAAATACAATTCTTTTGATTTAGCTATAAATCACAAATCCCCACTTCTAATCCCTAATGCATCATTTCTTGAAAAGCTTATTTACCCGTGTCAAAGTTATCCTGCAGTCTTCTGGGTTGAAGTTTCTTCTCATCGTTCTACAAAAAAATAGAGCGTTACACAACTATAACATCTATTGTAATGCACAGTAAATAATGTGTGGAGCTACTTACCTGCTGCTGGCTGACACCATTAGCTCTTTTATTCAGGTTTGGAGACTCCTGGTGACAAGCTGTTGAAATTCATGCACGAAATTATTTGAAGAATAAACATAAGGTGTGATAAAAGGCAAAAAGGTCACACAGCTTTCTATTGGTCAACACAGCAAATCCATGTGACCAACTTGAACCTGTTGTGAAAAATCCTGATCACAAAAGTAAGCACACCCTTTCTCTCATGCATTAAGTGTTCAAACATTAATAAAGGATATTTGTGAGGATTTTGCTTTTGATCAAATACAATTCTTTTGATTTAGCTATAAATCACAAATCCCCACTTCTAATCCCTAATGCATCATTTCTTGAAAAGCTTATTTACCCGTGTCAAAGTTATCCTGCAGTCTTCTGGGCTGAAGTTTCTTCTCATCGTTCTACAAAATAAATAGAGCGTTACACAACTATAACATCTATTGTAATGCACAGTAAATAATGTGTGGAGCTACTTACCTGCTGCTGGCTGACACCATTAGCTCTTTTATTCAGGTTTGGAGACTCCTGGTGTTTCTTGCTGTTGCCTTTCACATGATTCTGCAATGAAATAAACCAACCGATCACTACTAATCACATTACTAACTAATGTGCTGCTGGCATGTCAGCGTTACTAAAAGTGAAACAAACTGTGAATAAGATCTGAATTCAGTCCTCATGTGGATTTCTGTACAAGCTTTCTTTTTTCTGTACTACGTAAGATTTTGGGTCATACTGCTTACACCTACCCGTAATAGCGTTTTTACACAATATTTTGTGATGTGAACACCTACCTTGGGTTTAAGCAGGTCTACTAACTCACTCTGGGCGGTTTGTCCAAAGGGTTTCTGTGGTTTTTGCTTGGACCAGCTTTCAGGAGATGCTTCCACCAACATCTGAGACCTTCTGGGCTTAGAGCTGAGCAGAGGAACAACAAAAATTAGTGCATGTCATCATTTCAACAGTCACCTAACTGCTCGTTCAATGGCATACAGTAATAAACACTGCATAACTCCACAGAAAATCATATACTTCAGGTGTTCTAGAAACAAACACTATGCCGGGGTCCTCCAGACTATGGTTTGGTGCCAACGGGCCGTGAAACACAATGACAACGGTAGTTTATGGTGATGATCTTTTGGTAAAATAACCTTTAATATTTTAAAATGCACTTCATTTAAGCACCTTTTGCTCTGTGTCTATTGCATCTCTCCACCAGTAAACACAAAGCAGCAAATACAATTACAAGACCTTTTTTGTCTACACTTAGCAATATTAATCAGCATGTTAAGAGCATTTCATAAAAAAATAAAAAATAAAAAAATTTGGAAAAATTGTTTGCAGAAGGCAGAAAAACGCCCAAACGGTTTATTTTCTCAGTCACATGGCCTTCTGCCACACATAGGTATCTAAATGTAAAAAAGTGATAGCCTGATAAAACATCTGATCTTACCTTTTAATACTCAAAAAAAAAAAAAAATTTGTTGCACCACTGGCTTGGTTCAATATCCACATTTTTGATGATTGTTTGGGATTTTCTCTTTTACAAAGTGGAAATTCATAACTATTCCAAAAAAAAAAGTATAAAAAAAATTAATTAATATTACAAAATAAAACGGCTGGACCTACTGGAACTTTATTTTAATACCCTTGTTACTATGCAATACATTATAATATTTGAAATGTAAATGTAATATTTCATAGTCAATTTAATACATAAATCAGTGGGCTTTCTGTACGACGAGTCAGTCTTAGGGCCCCACACTTAATGAGAATTAAGTTCAGCCTTCAGATAGTCAACAAATAATGTGAAAGAACAAGAATTAGTCTACTGGCTCATATTTGACAATTGCAACCCTCTTTATGAAATGCACAACCACTCAAATATTAAATTCAGTTGTTATTGGACAGACTAGCCATCCTGGTCCATCCCTACTATAGTGTTTAAGCACCATAATTCTACTGCACTACTAGCGCTGCAAAACATCACATCTTCACACACACGTGAAAATGCGATGGTGAATGCTTTCTATAGTGAGAATGATCGCACCGGAATGGTTTGCCTGGTGTGCTGCCATTGGACGCAAAATCCTCATCGCTGCTCGTTGACTCTCCTTTGTGTTTGGCAATCCACTCTCTGAGCTGCCTGCAGATGAGCACATTACACCTCACACTCATACTCCACACAACAAACAAAACATGAACATGGATCACTCTAGAACATCATTAATGAGAAGATGTACCTCATAAATGGAATAGCCATAAAAAACTTGTTAGGAGCCAGTCCAAGCTTGGATTTCGGGGTCATATCGTTCCTGTGGCAAGGCAGTTTATCCACTGAGAACCATTCAATGTTCTATCAGGAACCAAAAGAGCAGAGAAACACAATCAGAGCTTTAGACAATCAAACACATGTGCTTCTATAGAGTATTAAAATGTATACATACCCTTATCTCTTTTCTGGTCTTGGGGTTGAACTTGGTGTCTTTAGGAACTCCTGGTATAATGTACAATCGAACCAACTGATCTGAAATCCTCTGTTCAATGTATGTTTTTTGGCAGATACGATCTCGGATGTCAAAGCCTGTCTCCTCCAAAACCTGCAGAGAAATCAAACAACCTTAACAGTGGTTTTCATTAAACCAAACCAACATTTATATCTTGAAAGCGGCATACTTCTCTAACAGCGCAGTCATGGAAAGCCTCATCTTCATTGACTTTCCCTTTAGGAAAACCCCAGCCAGACTTGGCCAGATAACCCTGGACCATCAACACCTTCAGGTAAAAATAAAGAATGAATACATGAAGGTTTCTGCACCCCTTTTTTAAAAACGCATAACAGTTTATGATGCTTCCAAGCAGCTGTATACTTACATTGTCAAGCGTTTCATCAAGAATAATGGCACCAAACGTAGGCACACCCATCTTATACTCTTTCCACTGCTCTAAAACCTTCTGAACATCCTCTCCATGGGGCAGCAGGAATGGACAGTGATTAAAAAGTGATCATAACGTTAAGGAGACACACAGAGAGAAAGAAACCACAAAAACATTGCTTTTTAACCAGTTTCTGGGCATCCCAAATTGTCCCTCCTTAACATTTTTGTATCGATTTCAATCGTTGACGAAAAGGTCAATAGATTTTTGTCATTCAAAACTTGGGAAAAAATGTTGTTGAAAAATGTTGTTTTAGAAAACTATAACCCTAACCCTAACATAATGAACACTGCTGACAATTCTCAATTATCCAGAGTTAATAGCTATGTTACTGCAGTATCCATGAGACTTTAAAATGCTCAGGGTTGCCAGGTTTCCATAAATCTAAACAACCCAATCTTAGGTTCAATCCTGCACTTTTCGGAAACATTATACTTTGCATAATCTGACAATAAAGATCATGCACTCATGCAGCAAAGTTCTCCCTTATATCTTTAGTTTCAATGACGGTTGCATTACATGAACAATTAAGGTGGTGACACACACTTTAAGAATTTGATCACAATTTAGGTTTAAGATACATTTTAATACTCACATTTTGGTTTAAGGCCCATTCACACCAAGGACGATAACTATAACGATAAAGTTCTAAAAATCGTTCTGCTATAACGAGCTGGAGAATTTAAAGCAGCAGACGAGCGCGCGCTTAGAATAAACTGACTATATCGTCCGCTGGTGTGGACACTAATATAGTTATCTATATATTTATCATTCTTGGTGTGAACGGGGCTTTACTGTGTCAATTGCAGGTCCTGATGTCTCTAATTGTTTATTTCCCCATCTTACATAGTCGTGCTAAAACTACTGTATATACGTGCTTGTCACCTTGAAGAGTGTTTGAACTATTAGTTAGATGTTTTTGATGTCATTAATAGATTTGCATGAAGAGGAAAAGGTAAAGTTCTGTGGGATTATGGTTCATGAGGTTCCTTTTTGTTGCAAATTAGATTTTCTGTACATTTGCTATAAACGCCAATACATAAAGTATTCAAAAGAAAGATCATGTGCCCTTTCAACTGCTTTTCCGTTATTTGTTTTTCTGAATCGTGCAGTACTTTAGCTCAACTTATGTTGCTTTTTAAATGAGCTAAAAGTGTGTTTTGGGGTATGTGGATCTCTCCAGTGCAACTTGTGCTATTTGGTGCAAGCTAAATTTTTCAGTGACATAATAATGAATCACCACCATTGTTAATTGCTCTAACTTTGTAGATCAAGAAGGAATCAGCTCAAATATCCAATCAGTTTAAACACTTCAGAAACACTGTGCATTTAGTCTGTGCATTAGTAATGGGGATTTTCTCTTTCTGCAGTGCTGAAAACCTTTCCCACCTCTTTTCTAAGGCTACTGAACACTCAACAAACTCAGTACTCTCTCTCAGAAAGTATGCTAGAATATAAACAGATCTCTTTAGGATATCAGCCTTGGCAAAGTCCCTTATCCCACACTGAGGTAGTCCTGGTGAATTTTGCATGCAGAAGTCCAGGTAAAACCAATGGGCAAGCTCAATCTGGAAGCAAACTCTGATGGCATTGTCCCTCTCCTCGCTGGGGATGTGAAGAATGAAGCGACTACAAGACAAAGCACAGAAAATACTGAAAACATGAAGCCTGCATCATGAGTCAACAGCACATTTAAGGATGATTTATGTTCAACACAATGGACTACTTGCATTGAGCTTTGTGACATAATTCATAGCATTTTAAATAATGTGGCACACTGAAGAACTCAATCATCTAACAGATCTAAGAATAAGGTAACCTTAAATAGTAATAATAATCTGCACTCTCATTTTCTACCTTCCACTAGCTAGGGATCAGCTAGAGACAAAACAATGAAAACCTGATAAAAAAAAAACTACAACAATAATAATAATAATTAAATACAAATATGGAAATCACATCCGGATTTGTAGGTGCGTAGATCAAGAAGGAATCAGCTCAAATATCCAATCAGTTTAAACACTTCAGAAACACTGTGCATTTAGTCTGTGCATTAGTAATGGGGATTTTCTCTTTCTGCAGTGCTGAAAACCTTTCCCACCTCTTTTCTAAGGCTACTGAACACTCAACAAACTCAGTACTCTCTCTCAGAAAGTATGCTAGAATATAAACAGATCTCTTTAGGATATCAGCCTTGGCAAAGTCCCTTATCCCACACTGAGGTAGTCCTGGTGAATTTTGCATGCAGAAGTCCAGGTAAAACCAATGGGCAAGCTCAATCTGGAAGCAAACTCTGATGGCATTGTCCCTCTCCTCGCTGGGGATGTGAAGAATGAAGCGACTACAAGACAAAGCACAGAAAATACTGAAAACATGAAGCCTGCATCATGAGTCAACAGCACATTTAAGGATGATTTATGTTCAACACAATGGACTACTTGCATTGAGCTTTGTGACATAATTCATAGCATTTTAAATAATGTGGCACACTGAAGAACTCAATCATCTAACAGATCTAAGAATAAGGTAACCTTAAATAGTAATAATAATCTGCACTCTCATTTTCTACCTTCCACTAGCTAGGGATCAGCTAGAGACAAAACAATGAAAACCTGATAAAAAAAAAAACTACAACAATAATAATAATAATAATAATTAAATAAAAATATGGAAATCACATCCGGATTTGTAGGTGCGTGAATGTTGTTACACCGGAAATGCGTAAGCCGTACCAAATAGAACACGGAAGTAGTTCTATTACAAGTAGTCAATTGACCATTCAAGACAAAACATTAGAACATATGAACAACAATTACTACTATAATCGCCAGCATCATTATCATCAGACGGTTGACTTTGGGGAACGTTATTATTCACGTTTGGAGTCTAAATACCGCCTATTTGGCACGCGTCCAAACCCGCAGCTGGAAACGCTCATGTGATACACAAATATCCTCAGGACGCGCCAATGATGTACAAAACTGCAGCTGACTCGGAAGGAGCCCACTATACTCCAAAGTCTGCCTGTTAGCAGCTTCGTAGGTTTTGCAACGCAGCCCTACGGAGTCCGTTAAATTGCCGTTTAACAAAGACAGCTACGAGTTATTCGGCCTCGCACAATGATATAAATGCACATTACACTTATAGGTGGTTTTAAATAGACAGTCAGGTGTAAATGTATGCTCTCGGTTTACCTGCAAAGGTCATCCAGCAGCCCGTTAGGAATCTCCCATCTTTTTGTCTCCATGTTAAGTGTAAAAACATCCCGAACAAGCAAGACTAGTGCGTTAAAAACAGCGCAAAGCTACTAACGTTACACTCGCGTGCTTCGCATTTATAATATGTGGCAAAAGTACATGGTTCTGTACCATTCGAACGCTTAACAATAAAAGAGCAAGCAGTGCTGTGAATTTATATCGACGACGCTGATGCTAGCATGCTAACGAGCTAAAAATATTGCGCCGCCTGAAAAACATCACAGTAGGCGGGACCAGAAGCGTCAGCCAATGAGAGAGCGCGTAACTCCGCTCCGAGATCTCTTGACCAATCACATCGCTCTCTACATAACGGACATCACCAAGAGACCAATCATAGTGAAGTTCGCAGAGCGTTTTAGGAGCTAGCAAGTTTGTCTTGATTGCTTGCACTACGCGATCATACGATGCGTTTAAACGGTGGAAAATTATCACGTGGCTTTTCGCACAGTCAAACGCACTATAAATAGATCTATAGGCGTATCTCATTTAACTTTAAATTTAAAAAGCAAATAAATAAATCTTTCGCGGCGGTCTGCTTTACTCCGCGACGAAGGGTGTGGTCGAGGAAGTGGCTCCGTGACGTCACAGCCTCAGCGCGCACTGAGCTGGCGAGAGCTGCTGTTCAGCGAGTGTGTTTCATATCGCAATAACTCCATCACCAAGCCAGACAAAACCATGGCGCACGGGCTGAAAGAACGCTTCGAGAAGTTCCTTTACGAGAAGAACCTGATGACGGACGTGCTGGCGAAGATCGAGGCGAGGACCGGAGTGAGCAGGTCCTACATCGCGTGCGGTGAGTGCTGATGCTCTTATAACCAGGAACACATGTGTGCTGTAATGTCGGACTTCTAATGCTGTTTAAGCGAGAATACGCTTCTCATATCACAGAGCTATGGAAGGCCGTTAGGGCCAAAACCTATCTGTCTTCCCTGACATGTGGTCTTTTGTCTCGCAGCTGTCGTCTTGCTCGTTGCGGTCTATCTGGTGATCGGATACGGTGCTTCTCTGCTCTGTAACCTCATCGGATTCGTCTATCCTGCGTACATATCGTGAGTTAAAGCTGTAGTCGATCTTTCTTTTTAATTTTGGCATCACGCGGCAGTTTGTTACGTCATCTTAACGGTTGCGACGTATTGACGTCATCGCAGCAGGAAGTGCTCACAGTAAAATAAATTAAATTCTTTCGAAACGGTTTTTGTTGTTATTGTTGTTCATATGGTTATTGTTAGTGTTTTATTTCGAATATCTTATCTTACAGTTGTAATATGTCATTATGCACCATTTCACAACAAGTATCATGAGTAAGTAATAAGGTTTGCGCATACAAGCACTCAGGATTCAGTGCTTGGTTTTAAGCATCACATCGAAAATGAAAGTGCATATGCAACATATTTATATGAAAATTCATTTTTGTTCATATTTGTATGCGTAAACTCAGAAACAAAGCTTTAACAGTATTTAGTGAGACAATGAGCAAAAGTAGGCAGAAGCCATGCTTATTACACCTACACTACAATTTGAAGATGTATGTTCATTCAGTCTTTTATTAAATATTTTTATTTTTAGTCGTCCATCCATTAAGCATCACAAACAGAAATAGACATTTAACAATATCTTGTCAACAACAGCTCTTAAACGGATAATTCAACAAAATTGAAGGAATATAATCTTTCATTAAATATAATTCTAATATAACATAATATTATGAAAAAATATATAATATTTATTAATGTCTGAATTACTGATCATGTATAAACGTATATGGAGAAAAAGCACAAAAATAATGTTAAAGAATACATAAAGGATCTGCAGTTTATGCAAGTTCATTTTCGTTTGCAATGTTAATGAGGTTATTATTAATGTGATGTGCAAATGCCTCTTTTTGTTATTATGGGATTAAATAAAACATTTAAAACTTATTTTTAATTAAGCATCCAATACAAGGTATCAGTACAGCAAGACAAATTGCATTTTTGCATTAAAAATAATAATTTACATACAATGTATTTGCCATTTCTACTCTAAATTCACAAAACAAATGGGTAACACTTTATTTTAAGGTATCCTTGTTACACGTTAAATGTACTTACTATTATGATAACAATACATTATGCATGCAAGTAACCCTAAACCATAAGTACTAGTGCTGTCAAACGATTAATCGCGATTAATCACATCCAAAATAAGTTTTTCTTTACATAATATATGTATGTGTACTGTGTATATTTATTATGTATATGTAAATATTTTTTGTGTGTGTATTTATATTTATATATTTATATTCTTATATTTTATACTATATATAAATATATTGAACATATAAACAACATATTTTTTTAAAATATATACATGCATGTGTGTGTGTTTATATATGCATAATAAATATACACATATATTATGTAAACAAACTTGTTTTGGATGTGATTAATCGCGATTAATCGTTGGACAGCACTAGTAAATACATGTAGATAATTAATATTACTCGGTATTTAAAGGTATAATTACACTGTAACAAGGACACCTTAAAACAAAGTGCAACCAACAAATGTTCTCGCCATCTGTTTGCATGATCACTAAACACATTTGTCCTGCAATTGATTAATTGACAATCGTTAAGTTTATTCAATACAGTGTTAATGCTGATCAATCACTCACTCAACGGTCAGTCATTAACATCCCTCATGCGATTGCATTCAGTCTTTGTCATTGATTCATTTAGAACAAAACACCACTACTATTCTGATCTGGAGTTGTTTGCAACTCTATTATTAGAGATAAAATGGACAGTGTAATTGCTAAATTGATCACTTCTGTTATATAAGACCAAAAATCACACTCATAATCTAAGTATATAATCATGGCTGTCCATCTACGAAAAGTCCAGGCAACCAGAACATTCAAGCTTTAAAAAAGTTAATAGAAACTATGAATCTAGTCTGCCGAGGAGACACGATGACTTTATATAATGAACAGACTCTCTGAGCTTTTCTTCACACAGAAAGATTGATCAACACATCAAACATGGTCAACCTTCAGATTTCAGCCCATTAAACACACACTGTTATTCATGTAATTATGAAGATGCGTGTAAATCCCCAGTCTTGTGCCATCCTCCGGTGAAACGCGGAGGCAGTTCAGGGTTAAAGACGTGTGACTCGGTCTTCTGCTGCTCGCTGAACCCAGACATCACACACCAAATTAACCCCATAAAGCCCGCTCTGTCATATGTGATGCATGCATTTCTGTCCGAGGCCTCGAAATTATCAACATGATCAAAACTTGGCTAAAAAACCTGCTGTACACAATCTACTACATGCCTTCTTAAAGATAGTTCACACGTTTTTAGCAAGTAAAAAGCCCTTAAGTTTAACTGTACAAATATGAAAAATATCAAATATGATTGAGGAACATTTATTTGTCTTATTTGTTCTTCTCTCAATCATCATAGTATTGCATTGCCCCCACAATAAAATTGATATTCATAAAAACGGACCTTTATATCATTTAGTGTAAATAGTCTATTATACGGTTTAAAAATTTCATTGATTTGCATTAAAAACTGTCAGCATTTCATCTTCCTTTTTGGCCATATAAATGACTACATCTGCACCAAACTGCATATTTTGCTCAGTTTGGACCTTGTTGTCTTCTTTCTTGAGTATAGCTCCATATTTCTCACTATGTCATACTATAATAAAAAAATATCTATCTTATCTATTATCTATCTATATGGGCCATAAAAGCCATATATGATGTATCAAATATGATACAAAACAAAACACATATGCAAGGTCATATGTATATAAAATATTAAATTTTGTCTGTTTCTTTTATTATTTCATATGTCAGACTTTACAGGGTTAAAATATCAGTTTTCCCACAAGACAAGCCGTTATCTAATGCTCTAGATGAACAGTCAGTTTCTTTATCTTCTGCCTGTTGTCTAATATGAGTAAATCTGAAATGGCAGACAGCGTGTAGAGAGAGCGTCATATCAGTCTCATGTGTTTGCAGAATCAAAGCCATCGAGAGCGCGACCAAAGAGGACGACACCAAATGGCTGACCTACTGGGTGGTTTACGGCGTGTTCAGCGTCGCCGAGTTCTTCGCTGACATTTTCCTCTCCTGGTTCCCCTTCTACTTCCTGGGAAAGGTATTATACAGTATAGAGCATTGTAGTAGCTACAGTTAAGTGCATTTTGTTGTAATAACATGTTAATGCTCTTATTATTAATCAGCATCATAATAGTTAATGCTAATGAAAAAGCCAACTTACTGAAATCCTATTTAAACTTCTTCTTCTGAGACTAAATTTTAAAATGTATCTCCTCCTAGACTTTTAAAGCTACAACCACCAAACTCGGGTCAGACCTCCAGACTGGTCTGACTCGGGTTGCTATATCTTTTCTAACTGATCCGGCTTACAGTTCTCGTAAACCAGACTATCAAAACCACCTAAAATCCCATAGACTTTCACTGCGACATTTATGAATGTCCTCATTTATAAATACAATACATAGTTTTTAGTATAATACTGCATATATAATATAATATTTAGGGCTGTCGCGATTCGTTGATTTTATTCGACTATTCGATTTTTTAAAATCCTCGACTTAATTTTGCTTTGACTAACCGGCAAAATACCGGAAGTGGCGCATTTCACGGACAAGAATCCATAAAACACATTATTAGACTGTTTCCCAAGGCTTCATGATATATTAAACCCATTTAAAAATCATAATTAAGCATAATTGTGAATTCACAAACGCTACGATTTAATTAATTATATGCAATGCCGTTCTAATACAGTATATGCGCTTTAATTATTTACATGCGTGTAGGTTGAGTACATGCGTCACACAGCGGCTCCGTTCACAGTAGTTTCCACAGGAACTGTTATCATTTACATGTGTGGAGCGTCCCAAACTCCATCTCTGCATGTTGTTGTGAGTTTGGGTTTATTATAACGTTCATCTGGGAACGCAACATGCGCCATTTCATCAGATTTGTAAGGTAAATCATTTATAAATCTACGCAAACACAGGAGAATACATCGTGGCTTCAAAATAAAAGCTCAAACCCTCACTCTGAGTTTACATGTTATGATGTCCACATATTCTTTTAATTACAGTGGCTATAGCATTTCTGTGCTAAAGAAATGGCCAAATATTAAAGATTAAGTGAACATTTGAATGAAATGGTGCTTGGTCAATATTAAACAAGTATTAGATCGCACAGCAATGTGTAAAAACAATCATCAGGCCGTTGGCGCCCTCTGCAGGCCTTTGTTGTAATGCGTAATGTACATTAGCTCTATTGTTTATAATACATTATGTATTTTAACAGTTTTGTTCAATAAAACCATATGATTTCTTGCTTTTGATACTCTATTTGAACTAATTATTATTGCCTCATTGCTATTATACATGTATTTTAAGTCATTTTAAAGGCTATTGTTCACTTACATCTATGTTTATTACCACAAAAAAACGTATTATAATTATAGGGCCCTATGAAATCAGTTTTATTTTCAAATTCATTTTTTTTTTCAATTTTAATTTTTCTATAGTCTGTTTTAATGGTTAAATTTTTATTAATCAAAAAGCCTGTCTAATTAATTGAGTTTTACAGTTTTATCTTTACCAAATTCTGTTTTCCATTATTTTCTGGATTCCAATTGAATGGTTCCATTAAATTTTAATAATCAAAAGCATCTTCAATTAATTGATTTTATTTAAAAAAAACGTTTAATCGAAATAAAAAGTCATTAGTGACAGTCCTACAATAAGACTTATGGTGTATTTAAGCTGTCTATTGCTATAGCAAAGCTTAACAACTCCCTACTGAAAAAACAGCTAAAACCAGCCTAAGCTGATTGACTGCTTTGGCTGGTCTCCCAAGCTGGTTTTAAAGTGGTTTTTGGCCACTTTTTTAGCAGGCCAGTCTGGTCTTAGCTGTTTTTTTACTAAATCAACTAGTTTTAGCTGGATTAGCATAGAAACATGCTAATCATGCTAGAAACGTGCTAGTAACTTGCTAATCATGTTAAAAAAAGGCTAACACCATGCTAGTAACGTGCTAATCATGCTAGAAACATGTTAACAACTTGTTAAACATGCTAGCATCATGCTAGTAACATGCTAATATCATGCTAGTAACATGTTAATCATGCTAGTAACATGCTAATCATGTTAGAAACATGCTAGTAACGTGGTAATCATGCTAACAAAATGTTAACACCATGCTAATCATGCTAGCAACATGTTAGTAACTTGTTAATTATGTTAACATGCTAATCATGCTAGAAACAGCCTAGCAACCTAGCAATGTTTTATACCTTTAATTTATATTTATATTTATACAGTATAAGCCTAACAATATGTTTTTATACCTATCTGTTTTTCCGATAGATTGTATTGCCTTGAAAACATTCAAACTTCAATCTTTAAAACTATTTTAACTTTCAAACTACTTCAAACTGAAAACTTTCAGACTGCAAGCTTTTAAAACTCTTTCAAACTTTGTAGCTAGGCTTTTTCCAAGCCAACTTTTCAATCTAGTTATTCTTATTATTTAATAAAAAATACAAACCATATATTCACTTTTTTATTGGTGCATGACAAGAATGGGGGAATTTTGGCACGACAGATAATAAATAGTAAAACTATTCTTTAATTATTGTTAAACACCACAAACACATTGAAATTAGAAGAAAAAGCATTTTGTTTCTAGAGCAAAGGGCTCAAAATTTAAAACGAAAAGAAAAGTGCATTTTTGAACTGGTTGGACGAGTTAGTGTGGTTTAGAGATCCCAGACTAGTAAGTGTGTACCCTAATAAGTGTGCCAAATCTTATTCTCCTATTAGCAGTCCACGGGCGTAATGAATAATAGTCTTTATTTTACATTTTTAAGATTAACATGTTTTTGATCATTATTGACCTGTTGAAATTGGTTGTGCCTCTTTAGATTGAGATATACGGGATAGTTGTACTACATTTTGTGAAAATATTCTTTCAAAAGTTATAGCCATTTAAAGGTGGTGTCTTCTGATACAGAAATTTGGGCTAGTCGTGAGTGACCATGGGAGTTGCAGGCCAAACACAGTTTACTTTAAACCGCTCAAGAAACAACTGTGTGAATGGACAGTTTTGTAATGTAAAACATTGTCATTAATGCTTAGTGTTTGAGTTTTGTAATACGGAGTAGACTGTAATGTTTGTTTTTTCTCGCTAGTGTGCTTTCTTGGTTTGGTGCATGGCTCCCACTCCATCGAATGGCTCCATTCTGATCTACACAAGGATCATCCGGCCCTTCTTCTTAAAGAATGAAGCCAAGATCGACAATGTGATGAAGGACATCACGGATAAAGCATCAGAGACGGCAGACAAGTTTAGAGATGAAGGTGACAACCAGATGCAGTTCATGCATTTGCTGTTTGTTTCTGATCGGAGCAATAACAAACAAAAATGCATTGGAATATTAGGGATCGTCACTGACATGATGTTTCATCAATGACTTGAGAAGCATGTTATATGATCAAACTCTGTATGTTTATAACAGCGACTAGCATTTGTCATTAGTTTCCTTGCAGTCTTTAAAAGCAATTATGAACGGTTGATAATCCTGTCTTTTGTTTTGTCTTGCAGCCAAGAAAGCCACTGCCAACATTATATTTGAGGAGAAAAAGACCTACTAAAATCCACAGCCATTTCAACTGCGTCCTGTCCTCCAGGATGACTCTCGCCTGAATAAATGTTGCCTTTCTATGCTTACTTTTCAATCAACCGGAAGTGGGCCGGTTATTGTTATTCCCTTTGCCTGTCTTTGAACCTGTGGCAGCCGTGTTAGATTACATCAGACAGCCAAGTTACCCTAGTTGTGTTTAAGCGTGTAAGACATAGATCACGTTACAAGATATCCAGTGACGCTCACCCTGCAATGCTAAAGTCTCAGTAAACTTCCTTATCTTTCCTATAGACAGCATTAGCCTTGGCTTGGTCATAAAATAGTTTATCTTGCATCTTGAGGTCATTTAACATATGCATTCTAAGATCTATTTATGTGTGATAAGATTTTTGTTGGTAGAAATGTCTCTTCTGATAACATCAGTGAAACTGTAAGCATACGAATCATGCATTTGACGTCAACTATTAAACGATTGGAAGACACAGGCTCATCACTTCCCTCAGTCTGTTACAGTCAGTGCGCCGCTGATTGGACTACAGGTGCAAACTAAGCAAGCTTTTCGTCCTACACTAAACTAGTGTTTTCACTTCTGCCCATTTCCGTAACCACACAAGACAGAAGAAATGCAATGGAAGTCTAAAAAGAGTTTTTCGTTTTTGGAGCATGAGAACATGCAGATGGAAATGTTCAGTTGTAGTTCACATGCATCAAACGACAGGCTCAAAGTAGAGAGGAATATAGTTCAAATGGTAAATGACGCAATGCACTGCTGACAAAAGTGACAGACATCTGTTTGGCTGGCTTCCACTCAAAGTTTCTGTTGAGTGTCTCAGTAATACGCAACTGCACGCCGTGTCGAACTCAGTGTAACCTTCTTTATTCACCACCACTCCTGTACACCTCTCGTCATTCTTTTACCAAACCTAACTCACATACTAGAGCTCCCTCTAGAGGCTTACTCAGAACACCACATATCCCTCTCTCTTAAGAACAAACGTACTATAGGGACATAAGTCTCAGTGCAAATAGTTAAGTTAAGATACAAGTTACTATTGAATTTCTCTTTGCAACCTTCCAATCCCAGCATTGTGATTTGCAAACAAAGCTTTTTAACAAATATTGGTACCGTAATGCAAATTCCAAACACTTGGTATAAGCATCACAGAACAGTACTCAAACACAATATTCACAGAACAGCAAGAACATTGCTACGACTTCCAAATCATGTTCCAGACTAGGTTCAGTACTAGGGAGTGGTAAGCGAGATAGACAGTCTGCAGTCACATTCTCATGCCCCGGCTTATACTGAATATCATAGGTAAATGCCATCAGCCTAGCTGACCATCTTGCTATGCGCATACCTGCTCTGCCTTGACCCTTAGATGACAGAAGGGTGGTCAGCGGGCTGTGATCTGTCCGCAGTGTGAAGTGTCGTCCCTACAAGTAGGTCCTCCAGCGCTCTGTGGCCCAAACACATGCTAGTGCCTCTTTTTCTACTGTGGAGTACTTCCGTTCTGCTGCGGTAAGAGTGCGTGAGGCAAAAGCCACTGTTCTCTCCGTATTGTCTGCGTGTATCTGGGTAAGAACACCTATCCCGTAGTCTGAGGCATCTGTGGTGACTATTCCCGGTGTTTGCAGGAACGGGGTGGGTTGGCTTAGACTCAAAGTCATCCTCGTCGCCAATATGTTGAGTGTCTCAATAATAAGCAACTGCACGCCGTGTCGAACTCAGTGTAACCTTCTTTATTCACCACCACTCGTGTACACCTCTCGTCATTCTTTTACCAAACCTAACTCACATACTAGAGCTCCCTCTAGAGGCTTACTCAGAACACCACAGTTTCCTGGCATTACAATCTATCGTATTCAAATAAGCAACAACTAACAGTTTGCAAAGTTTACCCAAAAACAAACCCGTTTTGAAAAGTTTGCATTCATTGGCAGAGACGAACAGCAACCCACCTCAGCGTCAAATGCTTGCGAATCGTAAATCTACTTTGAAAACGATTGCATGAAAAGCACACTAAATTACATTAAAGCCAGATTACAGGTGAAAACAGTGATTTGAGTTTAATGACTTTATAAACAATTATATAAAACAATTACTTTAAAAATCCATGCATTTTCAGTGTAAATTTGGATTTGAAATATAGAAGGAGATCTATGTACATCAGTATGTCCTGTAACAGCATTCTGACTTACTCGGGCTGCATAGAAAATATTACATTATTGCCAACATTTATAGAAAACAAGAGGAAAGATCATCATGGAAATGTTCTAAGGAGAGCTCATAAGTGCCTCTAGCTACGATCGACCCTTTCATGTCCTTTTTTTTGTTACAGAGTTTGTATTTTTTGACATGATGCTGTTATAAAGTGAGGCCAATTCACTTACAGATAGAGAGAAACCAGAGAGGAGATCAACAAACCAAACGATCCTACAGAACGAATACACGTGGAATATTTACCCCATTTCATGATTCAAAACTACTGAGATTAAGAAACGTCAAAAAAACCAAAGAAGAGAGGAAATAGCCTGAGTCGATGGGGAAATAGTTAAAAAAATACCAGCCTGAGAAAAGCCCATTTGATTTACTTTATACAATAATTTACAGTAGTACAATGTGGAAAAAGTGACATTATCTGATGCGCACTAAAAATAGTCCAGATTATTTTACAGCCGAGACAGATTTAAATAATTCAAGCATGATGGAAAGAAAAATTACAGATAAAAATTGGCAAAATGGTCACAAAACACTGTAAACGAGGTACTTTGGAAGGTGAGCCCCAGTCCTTCAGAACAGAAACCCCTCAGCGGATAAAGACGACACGCGTTTGTAGCATCCTTTCACTCAACACTTCTTAAATAAGCTGCGTCGCGTTTATATACGGCTGTATGTCCGGATCCAGTGTCGCACGTGACAGTGAAACATGGATTCATCTGTTTCCAAGTAAAAAAACAAATCAGAACAGTACGTGCACCACCCGATTTTTGTAACCGCGCATACTTTGCACGCTCAGGTCGCACATGCGCACTGAAGTTATTTTGCAGTAATCAGTTTTTCCACATGGTGGCAACACTGTCCCGGGCCGTTGTTTCACAGTAGAAAATGAAACTAAAGAGACAGGCAACGACAACAAAATAGCAGAGACTTCAACAACAGACGTTCACATTGACAAGCGCTTGTGAGCGAGAGGGTATGAGACAGCTCAGCTTTGGTTTAAAAGAGTTCAAAAATATTTGTTATCAGTCATGACTTAATGGGGAAAAATAGAGCAGACACTGAACATGGATGAAGCTTTCTAGAGCGCATGTGTTGACCGCTCGCGTTCGCAACTTCAAATGGAGTATACTTTGAAAGGCTACGCGTTCGACTGTACGCATACGCTAGCGTACAAAAACGAAGTATACTTAATGGTGTTCACACACCAAACGCGAAGCGAATATGCGCATCGCGTCACTAGCTCTAGATTACTCGTGGGATGTTTTTTAATGTCACTCGAGCGAATAAAAACATCGCGCGATCAACCATGGTGGAGATAACTACGATCGCTGCTTTGTACCTGTTGTGAAAGTCCCAAATACGCAGGAAAGCCAAACGCCGACGTGTCTGGTTTCAAAGCACCATCCAGAGACGGATGAGTATTGATCCTGCATTAATGTTACATTTTACTACTGTACATAAGATAACAAATTTTTTATTGATAGCAGCATCTCTGTAGCCATGCTAATAAAATACAATTAGCCTACCACTACAGCTGATTTTAATTGTTTTCTATGCTCCAGAACTATATCATAAATTTCAGGGTGCCCACAGACGGCTACAATAATGCTCTCTTCCAATTTCTGATTCAACCAGACGTGTCAATAAGCTTTTCCGCTCATGTTGAATTTTTTTGAACTTGTGCGGAAGATGCGAATGTGAACACACCATCAGTCGCGACCGTGCAGAATAAATAATATACCGCACACAGAGTTGGGAAAGCCATTTGAGTGGATTCTAGTAAATGCGAAATAATTGCAATGCTCGGGCAAACCACTATAGAGTTGGTGTCGCTCGCTATAAAGTTAGAACCGGTGAATGCGGTTTACAGGTTTCATAGAAAGAATGATGTGCGCCGAATCAGTCCCTGTACAAATCAAATACTTTAACGGTTGCAGACGAAATAGCTCAACACAAGAGCCAATGCAAACGCAATGACGTGAAATAAAACGTCATGTTTTAAAGCAGAATGGCTTGATTAAGTGGTGGAAATATAGCGAATGATGGGCACAGAACGGTAACAAAACCCCCAGACATTTACAGTCACACACAGGTGTAGTAGTGTGCAAACTCTACTACATAGAGATGTTGATGATAACTAACCTCAAAAGGAATTTATTAGCAATATCTGCTTCATTTTTTCATATTACATTATATTATAATAAAGAATTGAACTCTTCTGCTTGAGATTTTTTAAATGATTTTTAATAGGATTTTTTGGTAACAGCACTGTAAAAATGTTTTCTCAGGTAACCTAAAATGTGCATCATTTAGTTACATCAAGGGTCAAATCAAATATAAATAGCACATTAAAGCTAAAAGTTATGCACTTTTTTTGTGCGCGCGCTGTACAGGTCTGGTATAAAGAATGTTTTTGCTCAGGTGGACGAAATGTCCGCCCAATAGAGAAAAGTTTTGCTCATCAAGAAAAAAATTAGAGGGAACATTGGTCTTACACATTCCATGTTTACAAATATTAGTCTGTTGTATATTTAAATTAATAAATCCAAGAACATTTACTTTTAAAAGTTTAGTTCTATATCTATTCATTATATTTCATTTATCATTATATTGCAAATTCACTTTTAGTGGTCAAGAAATTCAACCTTGCAGATCTAGGAACTGCAGGAAAAGCACTAAAACATTGTAGATGTAACAGCAGCCATTGACTTCCATAGTATTGAAAAAAATACTATGGAAGTCAATGGCTACCATCAACTGTTTGGTTACCAATAGAATATCTTCTTATGTGTTTACAGAAGAAAGAAGCACATACAAGTTTGGAACGAGTCAAGGTTGAGTAAATGATGACAATTTACATTTTTGGGTGAACTATACCTTTAAAGGAAATCTGCCAATATTAAAGATAATTCTATTATACATATATAGAATTTTCAATTTATATATAGAATTATATATCTAGAATGATATATTCTAACAAAAATTATCATTATAGTTTTTAATGGGAAGATACCAGGAGTTAATTTTAAGCCTTTACTGGCCAATAATATTGTTCATCCCTTAACACTGTTTATATTCACTGCATTTTCATACACAGTTCATTAGTTTACATTTAATGTTTTGGCAAGAAATGGCATAATCTGTTCTCACAACTTTGTTTCCTTGTAGTTAAATCGTGGTCAGGTTTTAATAATTTTTCCCTTGTTTATAGCAAAGATTTAACTTAAACAAGGGAACGAATTAGCACAACATGGTCACAATTTACCTCAAATGAGGGAACAAATTAGTTTGTGGCCATGATATCCTGTCTTTTTCCCTGCATGTCATGTGCTTCATGCAAATCACCCCATTCAAAAAAATGAAGAAAGCTGCATTTGTGAACGCTGCTATAGTTAAAAGCACCTGCTGTCCTGTCGCTCTCCTCTCTCTCTGTACTGGTCTCTCTCTCGCTCTCGGTGGTCTTTGCCGTTGCTGAAGGAGGAGTAGGGTCTCTTCCTGGCATCGGAGCTCTTCCTGTACGAGTCGCCAGCGTGCCGATCTTTGCTGTGTTCATGGTAGCGAGATGAGTGATGTCTGTCAGAGCTGTAGCTGTCTCTGCTGCTGTCGTCCTGCTGGGACTCCTTTATCCGCTCAACATCTACAAAAACAACAGCATTCAGTGTAACAGATTAGCAGAAATGTGGCATGATCCATACACCATTAAAGCTGCAGCAGCAACAGATCTTTTCTTTGTATTGTGACGTAAATCCAAGAGAACCAGATTGTCAGAAAAATAATTAGGGCAGTGGTTTATCCATCGGTTGTTGATTGGACAGAAGCAGATCTGAATGAGATCTCAGTCTATATTAAAAAAGGGGTTTAAGCAGACTAAATGATTACATAAGTGCAGTATAGGTCACCAGAGAGATGCAGTTACATTAGAAAATCAAGATGTGACATTTTGATGATAAATGAAACAAGCATGCATGATGGATGAATCATTCACAATATAATGAGTTTAGAAAATTGGGTAATTTTGAGATTTTGAGATCATATGTGACCCTGGAGCACATATAATCATTTATTAATCAATTATCATTTTGACTTGACCCTTTTCTTTATTTAAAAGCTGAAATGTGAGGTTTACCATTTACGAAACTTTTTCAAAGCTTTATTTGAACATTTACATTAGATATTTGAACATGCTATTAGATAAACTGTTGTCAGTCATGTTGTCATTTAAAATCCGGACATCATTAGTAATGTTACTGTTTTAGTTATGCAAACAAAAACTCATTTAATTTGTTGTTTGTTGATTTTAAATGTAAAACTTGGTGAAATGATTTGTGTGTCAGTACTTTTTGAACATTTCCAGCACATTTTAACAATACCGTGATAATACTGATAACCGTGATCATTTTGGTCACTATAATCGTGATAAGAAATTTTCATACCGTTACATCCCTATATCAATTAACACTAAATGGAGAGCAGACATACCTGCATGTTTAAAGCTTTGTGTATTTACAGAGCTAGTGTTCTGCTCCACTGCCTGAAATGAAACAAACATCACAAACCTCAATTATAATATTCCAAAGATAAAGATATAAATAATGTAATTAAGCAATAGATACCAACTCAGCAAAAACATTATAAAATATCACTACCATAATACAGAATCTCTGAAAACAGTGTCCGTACCTGAGCATTTTCTTGTCTTTTCTTGATGGCGTGTTTATACAGTTTATGCAGTTTCCTTGCATCAAATTCCGTGAATTTCGAAACAAATATCCACAGATTTCTGGAATTTGGAAATAAACAAGGTTAAACTCAATATTAACCTTCATTTATATATTGTGCATTCTAAGCTGCTGATGAAATGGCCGTACTTCCTCCACTGTTTGATCTGTTCGGGGTTGGTGTATTCTCTCAGACACTCGGTGATGTGATCTCCTATTTTGATCAGGCACTGGCGCGTGTGCTCCAGCTGCTCGCGCTCAGACAGACCCTTCTCTGGACGATCCAGCTGCTTGAGTGCTGCCTTCACCGGCCGCATGCGCTCCTTACACTGACAAACACACGATACAGATGCGTCATTCCAGTGCAATCACCTCACATCAATGTCATTTAGAAAATGAGACATCAGCTCTGTACCAAACCTAGTGAACTGTATACTTGGGCCAAACAAAATGGCTAATTTCCAAAAAAAATAAAAATAAAAATGGCTCAGTCTGCATCTTTATTAACCACTTAAGTTTAAATCAAATTTGCCTTGGTATATAAGAGGTCATAATCATTTGCATAAACACCGCCTCCAGAGCAAGACATCGCCGAATAGTCTTCTCACCATAAGCCCCGCCCACTGGTGTTCAGTCGGCTGACACTTGATTATGCAGAGTGTCGCGTCACGTCAAAAGCTATCGTCTACACTGGATACAGTAAACAGATGCGTGTTCACTTTCTGACTCCGTCCACGCTCGAGTCTGTCATCAGGAGAAGTGCAGTGAAAGATCGTTCGCTTTGACGCGTTTGGTTTAAACAGCTCATTCACATCTTTGTACAGATATCAGAAGGACCCCAGCGTAAGGAACAAGTGGATAGGCTTGCCGCGATAGTCGGTGTTGACGGTTTTACCGGTGTGAAGCCGCAACACCGGTTACGTCACTTGCTCACCGCGGCACCGCCCCCACCGTCATTTTGATTTATTTTTTTATAGAAATAAAAATCATTTAGTTCAGTAAAAGAACAGACACTACAATTAAAAACTGAACGCGGCTGCTCAATGCAGCGTGCCGAACGACAGTCGCATCACAGATCAGATTTCATTCGTCACGTGAGGAGACGCTGACAAGAGTTTCAAAACAACATGCAAAAGCGCCTGTTTTAAAAATATTTGGGATTTTGAAAAGCCTGTTGACTTCTGCCATTTATCTAAGGTGATATTGGAAGTTTTTTTTAAACATTCGTTTATTATTTATTTGGTTCCAGTGTTTGCTGATTTTTATTTATTTAAACTATTTTATTTAAATTTTTTTTTTTTTTTACAGCAAGTATGCCGTGCCTCCAAGCTCTCTTTATTCGTTTTGCTGATAAACGTTCTACGTTTCTTATTTATTTGGTTCCACAGTGTTTACTGATATTCCGTTTTGTATACCTAAACTTTGTGCAAGTTTTGTTATTTTATATTAGGCATACAGCATGGTGTATTTTTATTCGTTTTGTTAATAAAAGTTCTATGTTCTACGCTCCATTTTGTTGTTGCTTGAATTGAATTCAAGCAATTGACACTGAATTTATGCTAATTTGAAAGTGTTAAAGTAAAACGCACAAAGCTCTTTTAAGCTATTTCAAAAAGAAGGTAAGTGAGGAAAAGATGGAAAACTCAAAACGAACTAAAAACGAACAATGCTTGACGCCGAATTGCCCCCCGATTCACATGCAATAGCGAGGGGCGTTGATACTGTTACGTTTTCTTTTATCATTTGCCACTGATGATTCAAACGCGAGTTTTGGGCAGTGTGGATTAACGTTAGCACTTGTTGTTTGTCATTTCTCTGATCACTCTGATACTCTGTTTTATGTTTACGCGGCGCAACGCAACAGCATGGTGTATTTTTATTCGTTTTGTTAATAAAAGTTCTATGTTCTACGCTCCATTTTGTTGTTGCTTGAATTGAATTCAAGCAATTGACACTGAATTTATGCTAATTTGAAAGTGTTAAAGTAAAACGCACAAAGCTCTTTTAAGCTATTTCAAAAAGAAGGTAAGTGAGGAAAAGATGGAAAACTCAAAACGAACTAAAAACGAACAATGCTTGACGCCGAATTGCCCCCCGATTCACATGCAATAGCGAGGGGCGTTGATACTGTTTCTTATGCAGTGATGTTAGCCAATCATAACAGTGGCCGATTACGGACAAGCCTTAAAACAGGTCGTTTTAGAGAGGGTCAGAATGAGGGTTAAATATAATCTTTTTTTTTTTTGCGCCAAAAACTTTATTAACATTATAAGTATACCTCAAGTAACACATTAAAATAATTTAAAAAATCAATGTCATGACCCCTTTAATAGGGTTATCTCCTCACCGGAGCCACTCACTTCGTGACGCATTCCAGTTCTCCACAAACTATAGATAAGGCTTCAGCCTGAGAATTGGCTAGGAAAACCCCCACAAACTCACCACGCTGAATGTTTTCTGGTCCAGTTCTTCAGACTCGTCAGACAGGGGAAGTGCATCTCCTCCTGAGGGCGTGTGCACAGGGGTGTCAGCTTTCTTCTCCCGCACTTCTGCTTTCACCTCTACAGCCTGAGAACACCGTCAACGGCTTTTGAATAACAATTCATGCAAATGCTGTACCCGAGAGTATATTTGTATACAAAGACAAAAATTACACTAGAATGTCTTAAAACCTAGCGAGTTGCCTAGAACAGCATATTTGCAGTCTTTGGCATGTGGCTACTGAAGGCCTAGTTGACAAACTATTTCAGTCAGTGTTTCCCATCAGTCGCCAGCTTTTGCTAAAATCTGTCAAAGGTGTGTCATACTCATTGATTCAGAATGGAAAAAGAGGGACAGACTGACCGATTCGGTCACGTAAAGCTTGCTGAAATAACACTGTTTACACATATCTCGACTGCTATGAAAAACATTACAGAGATATGATTAATAACCGAAACAGTCAGTGAGAGATTGAGAGCGTGCTTGTTTGAATGAGTGAGATGGAGAGCATGCAAAAGTGGACGATCCATAAAAGACAACTAGATGAAAATCGGCTAATCGGATGTAGGCTTGACTCGTAATGTGCCTTTGCTTTCCAAAAACACTTTCTAGGTAGGCAGCTCACTAGGTTTAAAAACAAGGCCACAGTTAAGGGTTGTGTGATTATGAGCATTGTGACCTTCTCTGCAGGAGCCTCTTCTTCAGGCTCGGATTTCATCTCCTTCTCTTTTGGTTCCCTCTCTTTGCTGTCCCGACCCTCCTCTTTCTTCTCCTTCTTAATCTCTTTTTTGACCACTTTCTCCATTATGTCCTTCTCTTCAGGCTCTTTATCCTCGGGCTCGTCCTCATCAGACTCTTCATCCTCATCCTCCTTTACCGGCCGCTCTGACACACATGCTCTTCTGTTGGCTGGCTTAGCTGGAGGAGTTTCCTGGAAGAACACAAGAAACACTTTAGCACAGGCGATTATTCTTTCATCAAGGTTGTCAAATTGCAAGAGACAGTGTTTATTTTTAAATATTGCCAATGTGGAATGGAGCATGGAAAATATCATTAGAAATGTTCTGAGCTGGATCAGAGTATCAGAGTTGGAGAAAGTCATTAAAATCTTCATTGTGGACAAGAGACAATTGTCCAAGTAAATTTGGTAAAAAAAAAAAATTTCGTCTTTAAATCTTTATAATTAGTAGTATACTGATAAATCTGCTAGACTCCAGGAAAAAGGCTTAAGAAGCAGAGAAGTGAGCATCCAAAGCCACAAAATTGGCTTTGGCAAAAAGTGGTATGACATTGTGCGACATTGTTCCTATAACTTCACGAAATGTCTTACAGTCGGGATGTATCAGACCTCGCTTACACCTGGAGGAGCCTCTTCTTCAGGCTCGGATTTCATCTCCTTCTCTTTTGGTTCCCTCTCTTTGCTGTCCTGACCCTCCTCTTTCTTCTCCTTCTTAATCTCTTTTTTGACCACTTTCTCCATTATGTCCTTCTCTTCGGGCTCTGCATCATATGACACCTTTAAGATTTGATTAATGTCCATGACTTCTCCAGGTCCAGAATTCTCATCTTTGAGAATTCTTTAATGTATCCATGTTTTCCACAACCGTGAGAACCCTGGTTCCTAAATAAAAACTGACAGCTATTGAGGGAGTAAATTAAGAAATGTGTCAGTTTTTATCTTAATAGCTGAAATGGCTTGTTAGCTTTAGCGGTTTTAGCTTTAAAAAAAACACAACAGCACTATTACAGCAACACAAACCTTTTCCTCTTCCTCCTTCTCTTCCTCTTCTTCAGAGCTCTTATCTGATGGCGGTGCAGAGGACAGACTGTTCGTCACGTCATCCATCTTCGGCTTTACCGCTTTATTCTTCTTGCCCCGTGGTTTTCTCTTGCGTGAATTTGCCTATAGAGCAGAAGGAACAACAGTGATCGTATTGTATGATCAATAAAGCACTGAACAGCAAATGAAATTATATGAGCTGTTCACAGACAACGTTATTGTTATAAGTTACAGTTTAGCCACTTTACACAACACTGTTTGTTGCTTACGTCTGCTTTTAGTGAGCCAAGTGATGTTGTGCAGTAATTTGAGAGGATTGTGTGTAATCTGCGTGACTCACTGTGCCGGCTTGTTTCTGTGCTTCCTTCTTGGCGAGGTCTTTGCTCAGTAATTTGATGAGGTAGTCAGCTCGTGTCTGCAACTGCTTGGCCTGTGGCTTCTTGTCAGGGTCATCAGGAAGGAGCTGCAACACGTTATCATTTAAGTGCCATACATAATCACTAAGGACAGAACAGTGTAATGGCATATTAAATCAAACACCACTGATTCTCAATGCGTTTCTGCACCTTATGTGTGAGGTTGAGGTCTGGGTCCATCTTGATCATCTCCCAGCTGCCATAACCGTACTCATAAATCCCAATAAGCAGGCTGGAGTCGTCCTCTTTACCCCACTCAATGTCAAAATGAGCTGCCTTTGAGTGGCATGGGATTATATACCTGTAAATATTCAAGACTTGTAAAACAAGTCATTTTTCTGCCCTCACAAAGTATAAAATGACCTACAACTGAATGCATGCTCTTTTAAAACAACTACTTCAAACTTAACGCTGCTGCAGCAAAGCCAAGAAAAAGACATTTGAGACAAACACAAACAAAAGCAAAACCGTGTCAAAATCAGGCTAGGGTTGCATGGATTGCAATGCACTCATGCGAATGCTAATATACCTCTTCCTCTCCTCAGGGTCAGCGGGAATGGCCTTGTGTAATGGTGCCAGTTCCTCCTCATGAGAGATCACCAGCTTAGCATTGACCTGAACCCCTGAGATCCTGAAGGTGGGTCCTTTCACCTTCCCTCGCCTGCCTCCTGATATGAACCAGCACAGAACAAAATCAAGTCAGGCCTCCAAATGGATTTCTTTAAAAGAGGGAGGGGGATTTCCCATCCCGAATGCTTCATATTAGGACGAATTTATTCACTTTGATCGGAGTGCAAAGATTTTACTATTGTCTTACTCATGCAATATAATGACATCCAAAATGTTATAACTGCACCCATGCAATTAAATGTGCTTTTCATTTCATCAAGGGTGGAAAAGGATGACACGGATAACCCAGAGGCATGAATCTCGCATCACGACTGCAGGATTATGTGGAATGAGTGAAATGCACAAAACACAATAACCCAGCCACAATTTCACGCCCTGCAGGCCCTAGTTTACACAGACTCCTCAGTAATCAGTCAGTGTGGTCTTGTGCTGCTCTTGCCTGAGCTTCGTTCGGGTCCACAGGGGTTCTCTCTTAGCGTTTTCAAACAGCCGTTGTGTACGGTCTCAGCCAGCCGCCGCAGATCATGCTCTGATTTATCCACCAGCTCAGCATCGCGAGCGATAGCGTCAAGCCTGTAAAACACAGACACTCACATCAATGACAGAGGCCGACGTGCAACTGCTACCATATGAAGCTATGAAAAACAGCTACCTACCTTTCTAAAGGGCCACCAAACTTTTTATAACTTTTAATAAACCTGTGTGGAAAAAAGTTTAGTAAACATTAGTTATACAAAATTAAGCAATTTTACATGACTATGTATTAATACAATAATTCAAGATTACACTGTAATGTTAATAAAAGCAATAAGCCCCGTGAAGCCGTGGTTTACAGTTAATTTATAACAGCTAACAACGCCCCTTAGCTGTTATAAATTCACTGTAAACCACGGCTTCGCGGGGCTTATTGCTTTTATAAAACGGTTATTCCATATACGTAGTTAGGTTTCACAGAATAAAACAGAGCAAATAAAGTGTAATGATATTAATAAAAACAGTATTCTTCCACCAAACAATGTAGTTCCTCAGAAACAGTTGTGGTTCCAACAAAGTGGTTGCCGAGCAACACACAGAAGTAAACAAAAGTGTATGTTTGTAGAGTAATTTACAACAGCTTCGAACACGGCTCAACCAATCAGAATCAAGGACCGGAACTCTCCGTTTTATAATAGAATATATACATTTTGTGTGAAGAAAAACAATTAATACATTTCACAGTGAAGTGTCATTAGATTATCCAAAAATTAAATGCATAGTGTTTTTTTCCACAGATTTTCACCCCTAGTGTTGAATCTGCTTTACCTGCGTATCTCAGCATCAGTGAAACCCTTAATGTTCTCTCTTGGAATAGTTCGAGGTCTTCCTCGTTTCTTGGGCCTCTTTCTGTCGGAGACCGAATCGCTGTCTGAACCAGAGTATCGTCTGTTCCTGCTACGCCTGCCCTCATTTCCATTAAAGTTGATCTGTCACCACAAAATAGAAAAAGGGCATGAAGCTCAATATGCTATGGTCTTGTTTAGTTTTATATATTTATAACATTATGCATAGACCACAAATCTTTTAGATTAGTTCTGTAATTTTTTTTGAATACTTACATTTAACAAGTTCATTTGGTTACATAATGTTAGAGTGTATTCCTGTCACCTATTTTGTATGTTATTTTTATGTATGTTTTAATGCAGGTTGGGGGATATACAATTTTGTAATTGTATGAAACTTTTTGTTAATGTCTTGGAAAAGTTGATAAAGTATAAAAAAAGGAAATGAACAGTACAAAGAAATAGGTGTGTATGTTAGTTTGCGTGTCATTTATCTCTTATGGACAAGTATAACATTCATCTAACCATTAATTTTGTCTAATGGAAATAATTCATGATGTAACCCAAGCATTTAACTGGCACTGTTAAACGCTGTATGACTGGCTAACCTGTTTAGCACACTTCCTCATGCGGGGCAGTAAATAGATCTCTGCTAGCTCTTTTTGTCGCTCCTCTTCCTCGAGTCTCCTCCGCTGCTCCTCTGGGATAATGTCATCCCAGTTCATATCATGTCTACCATCCCTCTCGGTGTCCATGTCAATCTCCTCCTCCTCCATCATGGAGAAATTTGCTACCTGCAAGATGGAGCAAGCATTGTTTAATTGTGTGTTAATCGTGTGACTGATAGCCTCTTGAGACGGTCCAGCACATGTGGAAGGGGATCACAGATTTTACGTTTTAAAGTGTATACCTTAAATTGAGAGAGGAGCTCCTCTCCTACAGTCGATGGTCCAGGGTCGTTCTCTCTGGTCTCTGCTCTCTTCAGGATTTCATCAATGTCCATCTCCTACCAGATCAATAAACATGTCAATCATTAGCAGCTGCACAGAAGTCCGTATCCATACGCTGACGACCATGTTTGTGTTAAATAGGAGTGGGAAATAGGACCAAAATCTTATATGACAATACGAGTAATTCTATGTCATGATAACGGTATACAGTTGTTTTTGCATGGTAAAGGTGTAATGATATCAAAATATTTGAAACCATTGAAATTTCATATTTCTCGCCATCAATTTCAATATCACAAAAAATAATACTAGCCTAACATAAGTAAAAAAAAATCTCAAGCTTACTGAAGACAGTAAGAACAAAATAAGATAAAATAAGAACAAAAGGAACTAATTACAAGCAATAAGACAAAAACAACAACAGAACAGACACAAATAAAATAGACCTACTTAAAAAAAAAAAAAAAACTCCAAGCACTAGAAATACTAAAACTGTATGTTATGAACAAACAAACAAAAAACACTGCATAGTCATCACTGTGTAAATTAAATCAAAAATATAGATTTACTCTTATTTAAGTTACAGAAGTGATTCAGTCAAAAACAGTGAGATTTTCTCTCTTTTGTTGTTTGATTAACTTTCATGACACAGACAGCAGCAGGTTTATTAGCCTGCTGTCCCTTTTAAAAAAAAAAAAAAAAAAAAACCCTCCAAGCACTAGAAATACGAAAACTGTATGTTATGAACAAACAAACAAACAAACTAACAAACAAAAAACACTGCATAGTCATCACCGTGTAAATTAAATCAAATAAATATAGATTTACTCTTATTTAAGTTACAGAAGTGATTCAGTCAAAAACAGTGAGATTTTCTCTCTTTTGTTGTTTGATTAACTTTCATGACACAGACAGCAGCAGGTTTATTAGCCTGCTGTCCCTTTAAGACCAAACGCGCAGACCTAATATATAGGGCTGGGCAAAAAAATCAATTTTTCGATTAATCGTTTTTTTAAATGACATCGATGTGATATCGATTCTCAAAAGCCGCGAATTTATCTTTTCCGGGATTTATTTCAGCCCACATTCCAAGTGCAGCACACATGAAGTTGTCAACATGATGTAAATGTTAAACAAATCACTTGTTAAATATATTTGCAGAAAAGATGCATGAACTACAACTACATCTTGTACAAACTTGTCTTATACATATTATATATTCAGAAATAATACGAGGAAAATGCTTTAAAAATTCTCAAAAGTCAAGGTAATTCAAATTCAAAATGCCTGAAGGTATAACACCAGTAGACTATGCTTTTCCTATTGTTTTTCTATGTGAACATGGATGTGTTTAATGTGTTGCGCTCGCGTCTCTTGCAGCGTCTCATGCATGAAACGGCATTTTAAAAACGCAGCGCTCAAGTTAACTCCCGTCTTCTTGCATGTTTTTCCTATTCCACTGCAGCGTCGCATCTTTGTCAACACAAAAGTGCATTCTGTGTGAACGGTGCCTAGCGATAAGAGCGCGTCACACAGAGCAGTTAATCATGTGCGCCGACATGCGGTCGGATCATTCTTTTCTCTTTTTCGCGATTCCTCGATTTCTAAAAAATAAAATCGTGGCAAAACATTAAATTCGAATTAATCAAAATCAGGGAAATCGCCCAGCCCTATCTGATAAACATGCATTTTCTTTCAGAACTGTTCACTTTCACTTCACACAAAACCAACTGTTTTACAGGGAGACTCACAAAGAGGACATTGACACAAGTGTGTATTTGACCATTTAAGCCCAATAAAACACCAGTCCAGAGCTCAGTTCACTACTTGCGCGCTGTAGGAAAAACGGCTTTATGTGCGCGCTCAAACCAGCTCTCAGACAGAGCGCACACCTTCCAAACATTTCACTGCTTACTGCACTCAAAACACTTGTTTTTAAACCGCAGCACTTAAACATAGGGCTGTCACGATTATGAAATTTGGCTGACGATTGTCTAAAAATAGTCACGGTTATTGCCATTAATTGTCTGTTTTAGGGCTTTGTCGATTATGACGATTACGCCGATTATCATGATTAATTCTCTGTTTTTATGGCTTTCATTATATAATTGTGATTAATTTAAGGGTTCAGTAAATAATTATGATGTTAATTGTTGTTGTGTTTTTTAATTAAGAATAACAATGAATCCATCTTTTGTTTTAGTCTTAAAAAAATGAAAGGTGTGTAGATGTATTTAAGCAAAACAGTGACAACAAGATCACGAATTCGAAAGTGAAAGCATCCGAAGCATCCAAAATTCAAATCACAAATAATACTACTGATGATAAAGAACGGGTTGAATGTTAACCACTTTCGTTTCCATATAACTATAAACTATGATAAAAGTTCATCAGCATGCATTGAATAATCCCATGTTGTAGCGCAAAAAAAAAAAAATATTGCGACCAAATCATGTGCTCGTGCGACCAGCTGAGAAAGTTAGTTGCAAAAGAGCGAGCAGTGGGAAGAATGAGTCTGGAGCCCTGTATAGGCTATACAGTGCATGAAAAGCAAACTGGTGCTCTTCTGTTTCTTTTGGTGTATGACACCCCTCGTGTCGTATAAAAAGCACAATAATCGCGGTTGTCTGAATAATCGCGATTAGACGATACCAGTGTATCGCCCAGCCCTAGAGTTAAACCCCACAGACCTGAGGCTCCTGCTCCTCTCCCTCCGACTCTTTGAAAAGTTCTTCAGCACCGAACTTCAGGATGGCTGACAGTTCCTCCTTGTTGAATGGAGTGGAACTGCAGGAAATCAAACAATAATAACACACCATCATTTATATGTACACACTAGAATTTCCACTTTTTTCTGCATGTTCTTCAATAAAAAATAAAAGTGTTTATGTCAAGTTAGGTAGCTCTACCTTGAAGGAGCAGCACCCGTGTCAAGCACAGTCTTCCCCGTGGTGTCCATCCTCTGAATTACTAGGTGGTCCAACACCATTTTCTTCTTGGCTCTCTCAATAATTTCCTCCTCAACCGAGCCCTTTGTCACCAGACGGTATATATTCACCTGAAAGAGAAGATCACAAACATTTACAGTACTGAACTACACTAAATTATAAAGAATAAATGTGTAGATTAATTAGTGCAAATGAAGTCATGATGTAATTAATACTGTTGCCAGGTCATTTAGTTATAACTGAGACAGCCGTTTATGAGCATTACTCATTTATGGTGCACTTTTAAGCATTTCAAAATCTGCCATGTACAGTTTCCAGGGTCATAACGTTCCAGAAAACAATATTTGAACAATTCAAGAAAAATTTAATTAACTGTCAGGGCAACTGAGGTTTTAATATGGAGATAAATTTCATCATGATTTTTCAGTAATACTATTATTAATCAATATCACTACTGTCATTATGACGTCAGACCAGTCACCAGATTACAATGAAAAACTGTTACAATTTTAACATAATAAGAGATTGTAATCACCATATACTGCAACATGTGCAGCTCTAATCAATATTCATGCAATGAAGCCAGCATACACTACATAACTGATATATCAGGTAAATATTTTTAGAAGGTTGACTAATATATCAGTTATGTAACATATGCTGGTTTGACGGCATGTAATGTGTGGAGTTGATGCTAATGTGGAGGCTGACCTGTTTTTTCTGACCAATCCTGTGCGCTCTGGCCTGGGCCTGCAGGTCATTCTGAGGGTTCCAGTCGGAGTCAAAAATGACCACTGTATCTGCAGAGGCCAGGTTAATGCCCAGACCACCTGCTCGCGTGGACAACAGGAAGCAGAAATCCTGCCAGAGACAACCGCAAACCTCGATTCTTCTAGTTTTTTTGTTTTTTAAATCTACAAACTTTCAGCAAATTACACTTTATATTTGAAATATTTGGAGAATATACATAATTACTTTCCATTCATTGACATATTGTGAACCGAAAGCCTAATTTATTATTTTAATAAATGTGAATCGTACCAAAATAATTTAATCAGATCAAAGTGACACAATTTTAGACAATGATAATGCAATCAACACCAGAACGAATATTTAAACCCTCGATAATCAGCGATTTCACACATACCTCAGAGCCCTCTGCATTGAAATGATCTAACGCCTGCTTCCTCATCTCACCCTTTATGGAACCATCCAGTCTCTACAAATACAAACACCTCCATAAGTCACACCTGAGCCACAAACAGTGCATTTAACTCCAGTGAGTGAGTCCTGCCATCACCTGGAATAAGAACTGCCGGTACTTCAGGTACTCCGCTAGGATGTCCAGCATCCGAACCATCTGGGAGAAGATAAGCACACGGTGCCCTCGTTCCTTCAGCCGAACCAGCAGTTTATCCAGAAGAATCAGCTTCCCACTGCTGCGAATAAGGTGCTGCAGACAATATATATAGTTTTGGTTAGCTGTGGTTATGCAGACCAGGTTTTTCCTCCAGAGAGAGCTTTTGAAAAGATCAACACTTGCCTTTCACTATGGAGCGCCTAACGCAGAAGTTCAACACAATAATCAAAATTCCTCCAGACAGGTTTTTTCTAGGATGTCTGCTTAGTGACACTTAGTGAGGGAATTTTAATTTAATGTGATCTTTTTTTTTATATATATATTAAAAATAATTTATTTAAACGGTCCTACGTTCCCTTGACACCCAGTTAAGAGCCACTGCCCTAAAGTGACATTTTTGCAAATGCACAAAAAACATTTTTATGTGTGCAGGAAAAACAGAGCGCAACTGGTAAACGGTGAGCATGCTGAACGTTTTCTTTTACATAAAAGTTTCTCATGGAAGCACAAACAGTCTCTTTAGGGGATTTGGAAGCAATGTTGTTAAACCGTTCGCAAATAAAACTCAAATTTTGTGCTCTACCAGGTGTGAGAAAGCATCATGCAATAAATCACGTTTTCCATGTAAATTATATTTTATCCAAACCATTTGTAACCCTGGACCACAAAACCAGTCTTAAATGTCGATTTTTCGAAATTTAGATTTATACATCACCTCAAAGCTGAATAAATACTCTTTCCATTGATGTATTGATGAGGTTAGGATAGGAGGACGATATTTGGCCGAGATAACTATTTGAAAATCTGGAATCTGAGGGTGCAAAAAAATCTAAATATTGAGAAAATCACCTTTAAAGTTGTCCAAATGAAGTTCTTAGCAATGCATATTACTAATCAAAAATTAAGTTTTGATATATTTACGGTAGGAAATTTACAAAATATCTTCATGGAACATGATCTTTACTTAATATCCTAATGATTTTTGGCATAAAAGAAAAATCAATAATTTTGACCCATACAATGTATTGTTGGCTATTGCTACAAATATACCCCAGCGACTTAAGACTGGTTTTGTGCTCCAGGGTCACATTTGTGACCTTTAAAGAAATAATTTTTCAACGTAACATTGTGAAAATATACGTGTAAATAGTAAATACTTTATTTATTTTTATAACCTAGTTATATTTGTGGCTATTACAATTTTGACTAATTAGTGCTTTCCATCTGGGGGTGAAAACCCACCTGTAGGCCTTCTTGTCTGTTGTAGAACTCGTTGTCCTCAGGCGATTTGATGAGGTAGCAGTGGTTACAGCATTTCTTCAACTCCATCATGACGTTGAGGAAGCCTGACTTGCTTCCTTTAGTGCCTTTACTCAGGGCTTTATAGTTTCTCGTCAATATCCACCTAAACACAAAATAATGATTTATCTATGGCCATTTAATTGTAAGATTGGATATAAGTGGAAATTATATAGCCAAGGTGGATTTTCTTCAGGCACAACCATTTGTTAGGATATAGAGTGACAAGACCAATTACATGAATACAGTAAAATGGTGATTCCATGCCGTCTTGTAAAAGCTTGTGTTTGTGCAGTCTCTCTCTACTGTACTCAACACTTTACTCTAAATGCTGTCTTACTTGTAGTATTGTTTCTGAACAGCGCTCATCTCCACCCTGAGGATCTGCTCCACCTTGGCAGGCAGAGATTTCTCCACATCCTTCTTCACTCTGCGCAGCAGGAAGGGCTCTAGCTCCTTATGAAGGCTGGTATAGCCAGAGTCTCTGCCTTTGCCATGTTCCTCTTCAAACAGCTCCCACGAGTGAAATCTACCAACATGCCAGCTTATATCAGCCCTTCATTCAGTGACATCTGACTATTACATTGTATTACACCGATACAAGAATGTGGTTAACTCTTCTCTCTATGGTACTCAGCCTTGAGAGTTTGAAACAAACCACAAAGCGTTACAAGAGCTACCAAAATACCACATGAAAAAAGTTCACTTGCATATAGCAGCACTGCTACAATGAAGTCTGTGGCTACATACTGAACTGATATGACAAGAGCACACCTACTTTTCAGGCATAATAAAATGTAGTAGAGACCAGAGCTCTTTGAGTGAGTTCTGGAGGGGTGTGCCTGTGATCAGGAGCCTGTGGTTGGACTTGAACTCAATCATAGTCTTGTAGAGGAGCGAGTCGTCGTTCTTCAGCCGATGGGCCTCGTCTACACCAATGAACGCCCAGCTCACGTTTCCTAAAAAGGACTGCAAGAGAAAATATATCAATTCCTCTCTTTTACATAGATATTAATATATCATATGCATTAAAGGGCACATGTTGTTTGAATATAAATGTGTGTTGGCAGTGTGTGCACACAACCACCCTATAATGATAAAAATCCACCCGCTCTTTTTTTAATCACCATAAATCATAAGCAGTGTCTTAGAACAAGTCGTTCGCAGAATCTGTAAAATGTGATGTCACGTTTTACAAGCCCCGCCCACGACTGTTGAAGGACACAGCTGTATTAGCAGACCCTGAGTGAACCGCACACAATCCGCTCGTGTTTATCTGCACGCTAGAGCATTTAAAAGCAGCATTTAAGAAGACATGTCTTCTTATTACAGCTATAGATGTTATTCAGTCCAGAGCAGTGAGTGATTTTCTGCTTTTATTTTATTGTTTTGGTTTTATTAACAGGCAGCGTAGACAGCAGTATAGGTACTGTATATTACGCAGCTGTCGCTTAATACACATATCAGATATAAACATGCGATTTCATTCCAGCTGATTACCTTCACACACATAACAGACTGTTTACGCAAATTATGTTTTTAACAAACTTGTGTATTTGACAGTTTAAGCGCAATAAGACATGAAAGAGAACTTAGTTTAGTACTCACATGCCGTGTGACAGCTGCTTTCTGTGCGCTCAGAAAACCGCATATCAAAAGTTTAAACTAATAGGGCTTTAAACGCATGATTTCAGCGCGACAATCAAAACCAAACAGATGTTTTTTAGCAGTTTCTGCGGTAGGAGCTCTAAAGGCACAGTCCTAATCTGGAAAAGGGGGCGGGGAGCAGCAGCTCATTTGCATTTAAAGAGACACGCACGAAAACAGCCTGTTTCTGCTTCCACTCAGAATAGGCATTTTCAAAATGATACGATACAATCTGTGGGGTATTTTGAGCTGAAACTTCACAGACACATTCTGGGGACACCTGAGACTTATATTACATATTGTAAAAAGGGGCATAATAGGTGCCCTTTAAATTGGGCTTTCGGCTCAAGCTGTACCTTATCCTTCAGCAGAATTTCATATGTAGTAAGCAGAACGTTGAACTTCAGTCGTTTGGTCTGCGGATGCATCCATTCATGTGTCCGGATCTGACAACAAACAGATTGGCTGTTGTGAATGTGGGACCAGTTCTTCCACTTCATCAAGTATTGCACCTCTCCTGGCTGTCTGCTGGGGTCAAAGTTGGCGTTGGGGTCTCCATCTGCTTCTACTGCATACACCGTGGTTACGGCCCCAGTTGCTGTTAAAGAACAAGACAACACTTTAACATACATCTCTAAACGTTTCTCCCAAGCTGAATGTGTTTTCACATTTCGCTCTGCCTCAAGAGAAACAGACTGAACCTGCAGTCCTGCCCACTGAAAGCTGTGTGGATTTATTCACGTCACACAGACTGAACAGTTATCAGATACAAAACGTACTTCATTTCTTGTGCTCACCTCCTTTCCGGCCTATCCTCACTTCCATAACTCTCTCCAGTGTCTCAAACTCGTCCTCCTCCGGCGGTGGGACGTCCTCTCCACACACCTCCACCAGGTCATCTGAATCAGTCTTCAGTTCCTCATCTTCTTTGTAGCTCACATTGACTGTGGCCTGCCGCCGAGGTCCTGCTAGAGCTTTTTTATAATCGTCCTCTTCATCTGAGGACGAGCGGGAGGGCTTCTTCTTGGGAGCTTTGCTATTTTTCCCATTCCTGGCATTGGCCCTGAGAGATGAGATGAGCAAAGATTCATTCAGCAACAGAAAACTAAATAAAGTGGCACCACGCCTGCTGACAGTTGAAGTACTCCACATCCTCAGGCGAGGCAGCTTTGAGCCTACGTGCGACAGCGTAAGAACAAATTAGCATCGGAAGCCACGTCACCTAAACGAAATGAAGTATCTTTAAAGGAATCATACCATTTCTTTTTCTCCTGATCTTTTTTCTTGAAGTTGTCCAGTTTCTTCATGCCCTTCACGTTCTGTTGTTTGAGCGTCTCCTCTGTCTCCCAGGTGTTGTGAATGTGGGACCAGTTCTTCCACTTCATCAAGTATTGCACCTCTCCTGGCTGTCTGCTGGGGTCAAAGTTGGCGTTGGGGTCTCCATCTGCTTCTACTGCATACACCGTGGTTACGGCCCCAGTTGCTGTTAAAGAACAAGACAACACTTTAACATACATCTCTAAACGTTTCTCCCAAGCTGAATGTGTTTTCACATTTCGCTCTGCCTCAAGAGAAACAGACTGAACCTGCAGTCCTGCCCACTGAAAGCTGTGTGGATTTATTCACGTCACACAGACTGAACAGTTATCAGATACAAAACGTACTTCATTTCTTGTGCTCACCTCCTTTCCGGCCTATCCTCACTTCCATAACTCTCTCCAGTGTCTCAAACTCGTCCTCCTCCGGCGGTGGGACGTCCTCTCCACACACCTCCACCAGGTCATCTGAATCAGTCTTCAGTTCCTCATCTTCTTTGTAGCTCACATTGACTGTGGCCTGCCGCCGAGGTCCCGCTAGAGCTTTTTTATAATCGTCCTCTTCATCTGAGGAGGAGCGGGAGGGCTTCTTCTTGGGAGCTTTGCTATTTTTCCCATTCCTGGCATTGGCCCTGAGAGATGAGATGAGCAAAGATTCATTCAGCAACAGAAAACTAAATAAAGTGGCACCACGGGGTTTCTACAGATATGAACAAGTTAAATTTAAGACCTTTTTAATACCACATTGTATGAAATTTAAGACCTAAACATGTAACAGAAATGCACATTATATTACATACATATGTAATATTGAATGTGTTTGATGTAAAAAGAAATCGAAATATGCTATTTATTATTACGAGATACATATGAAGTTTTCATATCAGCAGACAATATTCCATACAAAATATCCCCACAAAAGCACCGCATCACCAAGATTTTTGGTGGTGTAAACAATTTATTCTGAAGCAATATTTTCATCATGTTTTACATACTTAATCCTGCATATTTGTATTTACCTTTACAAAGGCTTATTGTTAACCTTTTAAATGTATGTATCAGCTTTCATGTCAAATTATTACAATTTATCAATAAATTCAATATACACTATAGGGCTGTTACCAGTCAGATTAAATAATTTACACTGCAAAAGTACAACTACAATAAGTAATGTTATGAGATTAATGTTTTAAAAACATTTATGCATATACAAATAAAAAAATGTTGGGGGGGGTGCATACTTTTCAACATACTCAACCACCAGTAGGCAGGGATGGGCAGCATTTCAAATACATTTATTTGAAATACAAAATACTATTTTTATTTAAATACCGTTGGAAAAAAAATCTAATGTATTTTGCATTTAAATACATTTAATCTTAGTATTTTTGTATACTTGATACAAATACAGGAAATCAGCAGTCTAATAAAGAGGTTGATTGGCATAAAGTATTTTATGTATTTTGAAAATACAAAAATACTAATATTAAATGTATTTAAATTAGTGCTGGGCAACGATTAATCGTGATTAATCGCATTCAAAATAAAAGTTTTTGTGTACATAATATATGCATGTGAACTGTGTGATATTATATATAAATATATTTAATATATAAACAAAATTTTTCTTAAATATATACATGCGTGTGTCTTTATATATACATAATAAATATACACAGCACACACACATATATTATGTACACAAAAACGTTTATTCTGGATGCGATCAATTGCGATTAATCGTTGCCCAGCACTAATTTAAATACAAAATAGTATTTTGTATTTCAAATACATGTACACTGCCCAACCCTGCCAGCAGGTGGCCGTAAATCACTTAAGTGAGTCATTCAACCGATTAGTTCAAAAGCTGAATCATTCAGTAACAACACCATGGAGTGTTGCTTGGAGATTGTGCAATACTTCTGCTGTGATCTTTGTTTGCAACTATTTTCGTTGGTGAAATAGGACAAAACAGTAAATACTGTGTCTAAAATGTAAGTAACTTAGTAACTATTTGACTAGCCTACTTAACTAGCCCACTTGTTTATTGAACTAAAATCATTTGCAATCATAAGAATATTCAGCAAAATAGCTCCATTGTCATGGTATGTTACTTAACTATATCATGTTATGAATAAACTAAGCATTTAGAATTTTTACCTCAGTGTGTTTCTTCTGAGTTTCTTTATGTGTGCTGTTAAGCTCATTTGTTTTTAAGTCTCGCAAAGAGACAAACAGAGTGTGCCTCAACAGCGCGGACCTTGATGCCACAAATACACTATCCATTTTCAATTGCGGCTTACACTGAATGCAATAAAATCAGAAGAATCATTCCCGCATTTCGACGCTTCACTGGGTATTTTTTTGTCACTTAGGCTAGGTTTTAAAAAAACATTTAAAACTAGCTAGAAGGCTGGTCAGCTTGCTGTAGCTCAACCTTTATTATTATTATTGAAAATATTTTATAAACAAAGAAGGTAGTTCGGCCTGTATTCTGCAGTAACTACAGCGGGGGAAGAAAAAAAAACAGGTCTGTTGTCAGACTCAAAATATTTTATCGGTAATGTTACCAAAAATTTAAGACCCATCGAATCTGAATTTAAGACATTTTAAGACTTTTTAAGGCCTTTTATTAGGAAAACATCATTTAAGACACTTTAAGGACCCGCCGACACCCTGCACCATCTTTAGGGTGCAGGCACATATGGAAAAAAAACATGACCAAAACAAGCAAATTTGGAAGCATAGATCCAGTGGACACGGTGGATACATTTGTTTTGGTTGCAGTGGCACAGCTTTGAGGATTTTCTTCTGGTAAAATGCCCTCTTGCATTGACAAAAATTTGGTATGTGCCCACTGCCCAAGTGTACTATGCTTTGTCAATAGGATACAAAATGGTTAAGTATAGTTTTAAACTTAACAAAAGCAGGTATTGAAATCAATTACTCATGATAAGCCACAACCAAAGCTTAATTGACTTTGGAAAAAATTTGACAAATCAAAGTCCTTTGGAAAAATTTGGTTAGAGGCCAAGTAGAAGGAATAAGTATTTTTCAGATATTTCAAAATGCAACTGCATAATGGGTATTTTCTTATGCTAAATAAAACTAAAATCCATTATGACTATGTAAAAATATAACAACTGGTTTGAGACTAACCAATTCCACTATATTTACTATATTTCTAAAAAAGCCACCAGCAGGCAGCCAATCAAAAATCAGCAAAAAATCTGCAAAAATGCATCTTTTTTTTCATTAAAAAAGTATTAACAGAAAAGGTGAATTTTGATTTAATGTTTACTTAAAAAACAAACAAAAAAAAAACACTAAACAATGGAGGACTTTTGTGAAAAATACCCTGCATAAAATGGCATAGGTAAATCAAGATTAATGTGAAAACCATACTTGTTTGAAGGTTTTCTGCTCTTGACTTTGTGACTGGGCTCATAGTCTGACACGGACTCGTCACTGTTCCCTTTCTCCTCTGCTGAAGAGTCAGACGAGCCACTTCCTGAACCAGAGCCCGAGTCCGAGTCTGAACCAGACCTACACACAGAGCACCAGGGTCAATGTTAACCAGATGCAGAGCGAGAGTGTAATCTCATGTGACGCACCAATGCAGACGGTTTCCACACCAAACAGACAGTCACTCACCCTTTACTCCTGCTCTTTGAGTCATCATCCGACTCATCACTACTGGAAGAGTCCTGCAGGTAAGAGCACAACAAACACTTATAAACAGAGGGATTTGGACAATCTTGCAAATCTGTGATCATTTTTATGGAGTTTATTTTCACAGTGCTGCAGTAAGAGCATGCAGTACCTCGTCTGAGCCAGTGTTTGAGGAGCTCTGCTGCTGCTGCTGTTGAAGCTGTTGTTTCCTGAGCATGGCTGACCTTTGCACTGTCAGGATACTGGGATTGGATTTCCAAAACTACAACAAGGAGTTACAACAACAGGGACATTTTCAAACACTTACAAACAAAGGTTCTGTTCCAAAACCCTGTGAAGTGCCTACTCAGTGTTTCCCATTAATTAGCTAGAATCTGGCACCCGCCACGGTTTCATAAAGCAAACATCTTCAAACGAACTAAAATCGAAAGCACGATATGGTTTAGTGCCCTTATCAAACCGCAAAAGGTGGTGATTTATTTAAACGGATACAAAAAGCAAAGTGCACAATATTTGCCTGCAAGGTAACTGCGACCTATGTATTATGTAAATGAAATATTTAATTTAATGCAAGTTGCCATTTCTGTCAAAGCACCTGATATGTAGCTATAACTTATCTAAAAATGACTATTTCCATTGTGCATGAAGGCTCATCTAACAGCAAGTGAACTTCCGTTCAACTTCACTGATTGAGTGCCAGTATGAGCAGTGACAGTAATATGCTAAAATTTGTTACTGAAATTGCTTTACATTTCTACATGTAACACAAGTTAACAGGATAACATTTAATTGTGTATAAACAACCTTATTTTAAAAAGGTAACGAAATGTCATTAACATGCGTTCCTGTAGTAGAACATTCTACCTCTTACCAGTTAACATTTGGTTTGTGCCTTTGATTTCCCTTATCCTCATCTATAATTTTAATCTTTCACTTTCTTTAAACGTTCACTGTTTTATATGTGAAATAATGAGGTCACTTTTGATTTCATGTGGACTTTATAAGCATAAAAGTAGCACTACCCCACCTTGCATCTGACAACTTTACACAAAAGCTTTATGAAGTTTACCGCTGCTCCATCGATTTTGTTGTCTTGATCATTCTTTTCCTTGGATTTCTCCGAGTCCGAGTGGCTTCCAGAATCCGAGCCGCTTCCTGAGTCACTGCTCCCTGAGTGGCTACTGCTAGAACTGCTGCTGCTTGAACTCGAGCCGGAGCCAGAACCCGATCCTGACCCAGACTCATCATCTGAATTACTGAGACACAAAAGCACGCACGACGAGTCAATTCCTCATCATTTGCACATTTAAATGCTGATCATTTTGAGCAGGATACTACTTGATAGCATTTTGTGTGATTAGAACATACAATGATCAAAAAAAGTGAATGTGCTATATATATTTTTTTTTTTACTTTATTTAGTTGACAAGGACATTGTACATTAATAAAACATTCCTGTAAATGTACCAGAATTAGCCAAAGGCTATTTTTACATCCGTAGTTCCTGGACAAGATGTTACAAGTCACCCTAAAATAAAATTTAATTAAATACATACTAGAAAATTTAATAATTACATAGTACAAATCATACATTCATTTTTGATGGCAATGCATGCTTATCCAGCAAAATAACACAGGTTAGGCTCTATAGTAGATTACTGATGAAAGAGGACTAGGGATTTGTGAGACTAGTCAACTAAACAGTACTGCTGCTAGCTAGCATGCATTAGAAAAACTAATCGGTTAAAAATTGTTTTCCATGACACTTTTCAACTTTTAACATTTTGCAAAGACTACGCTCAACTACTATCATGTTAATGTCACTTTAAAATAATTAAATATTAATAAACGCAATAAAAAAAGCAGTTATCTAAATCATTTCACAGGTCTTGCATGTTTCTTCCTACTTTCACACACTGTGCATGTAAGACGACGAGCAAAGTATGATGTTATTCATGCTTCATTATTCACTGATAATTTAAGTCTATAGCACTTTCCAGTCGTACCACATGTTTAGCACTACAATGACCTGGATTAGGCAAAACATCGACTGCAGAATGAAAAAAAAAAAAACTGAAATCATGGATGACTGACAAACAAGTCTGGAGAAACAGACTCAGAAAGAATGGAGGAATGTGTAAGTTACAAGGTGTTGCTGACAACTAAAGTGACCATTAGTCTGGCATACAAATCAACTCCTCTCATCCCAAAAAGCACATGTAAAGGTTTATTCTGATAGCATGTGTGAACAAACAGCTTGAGCAAGTACAAGGTTAGAATTCAATGCTCTGATGTAAAAAGCCTGCTGTCAAACACCAGATGCTGGCGGTACGTCAAAAGTAAATGGAATCTGAATATAATCTATGCAAATGTCTCAACTGCCACAATTTTCATTTTCAGACAAATTATTACTTTACAATTAGTTAACATCAAAACCAATGTATTATGATTACCTGGACTCTCCGCTGCTGTTGCTGACACTTTCATCCTCACTGCGTCCATCCATCGCAATCAAATATTACAGATTAGTCCCTGATGAGATCCTTGCAGTCTGTGTGCGCCACTTCAGAGCAGCTCACCTAAAAAAAAAAGTTAAGTTGTGATTAGAACAGAAACTCATACATAAGGAATGTTTTTATCAAGGTGACTTATCTTATGTTTGCCAGTAAACATCACTGATTTCTTTCTAAGAGACTACAGCATAAAGAAGTCTGAGGAACTGAAATGAACACGAAACATTGGTGCTGAAACAAGTTACCAGCTGGTTTTCAGAAATGTCACACTAAAAGTATTTATATAGGAAGGTCTGCATTTTGTTTGCTATTGTAAACACAGTAGCAGGAATGCATTGCACATGTGTTCAGTGTAGAAATTTGTAACTTGGTAACATCATTTGTTTACGCACATAATGTATATTATTAGTTTATTCTTTAATATTGTGGTCTTAACGTTGCTGGAGTGCACTATATCAGCAAATGCTTCTTAGAGAGAATTACTTCTCTACTTCCCCTCTTCAAAACACTACACCAATAACAGAAAAAGGCTAAATTTACTTCAGCGGCAAACCACATGTCTTGTCTCCACGTAAAATCTACATATGAATCGTACAGAACTCTTATGTAAAGCAAAATATTTAGCACCGATTAATGAATGAAAGCGATCAGCGTGATGTTGACCGCAGAGGCCTCTAGGGTCCAGGCCTAAAAAGCCGCGGACTCTCCTGGACTGTGCGGCGCCCTGAAGCAGCGCTACGCTCGGGCACATGCGCGGAATACCGTCGGGGTGTTTACAAATACCCGTTGTCATGAAGTTTATCCGGACTAAAAATTACGTTTCACATCATAAAACCACAGTTTGAGACTATGTTTTGATCATTCGCCCCACTAGCAGTGCTGGATTGGCGCTACATTTCAAATCTTTCATCAGCCTCTTTCTGTTGTAGCAGAACAGGCTAACTTAGCTTAGCATGCTACCGCTAATAGAGAAGCGTGTGTTAGCTGTTTGGCTACCGGTCGCTAACACGGTCACGCTACTGGAGTACCCCAAGACATAATCTAGATTAGATTAATACTATAGTAACATCCTTACCATATTTCGAGAGAATCTTCCCAATTTAACTTATTTATTTGTTTACCCAGTTATCTCGCATGCTAAGCTAAATGAGCATGATTTTTATGGGACATTCTGCTTTGCATTTAGCGGGCTCGTCTTAAGCACCTAAAACAAACAGTTGTACCAATGAACTTGTGGGTTTCGTATTATTATCGGAGGTTTCGGCTGTTTTCAGTGTAATGCTGTCTGATCTTCACGCTGTTGTTGACTCCCGCACTGCGCTTCTGTAGATCCGCCGCTCAGTTTGTTTTCATTAGCCCTTAACACTGGCACATACAGACAGCATCGCGAACCGTATACAAACATCTACCAGTGAATACCCAGCCAGGGTCGGTTTCTCAGCCAGGTCCATCTCGTCGTACACACTCGTTGGTCATACTGAAGGTGTTTTCTCTGTTATTACCTGTCTGCCCTGCGCTGCTTTGGGCTCTTTCTGCCGATAGCCGCTGTCGCTCGGGGACTCCACACAAACACTCTTTAGACTTTATTCTGAAGAGATGGGTTTCTGAGTTTTCCCCTCCACGGTCAAGAGTGCCTTGGGTTTAGACGCTAGGCAGTGTTTTGTATTCCATGAGCCGGGAAACAGATGGGATAGCAGGCATATTTCAGCTGTGAATCCTACACCAGCCGGTCTCCGCCATGACGCGAAACCCGGGGCCGTGACGTCACCGCTCTCGCGCAACGCCGCGATTCTTCTCAATATTTTGATGAAGAGCGTTGCCTCATAAATATTTCCTTCCTAAGTAAGTGTTAGTTTTTGCTTAAAACAAGCTGAAATATCTGCCAGTGGGGTAAGAAAAATAATCTTGTTTAGCCTTTGAATTAAAGGGGTCATATGATGTGATTTCAAGTTTTCCTTTCTCTTTGGAGTGTTTCAAGCTGATTGTGCATAGATAAGATCCCTGAAGTTGCAAAGACTAAAGTCTCAAAACCAAAGAGATATTCTTCATCAAAGTTAAGACTCTGCCACGCCCCCCTAAAACGGCTCGTTCTAACACGCCCCCACATATCTACCTCACTATGTGGAAATATTTGCATAATGCCGCCCAAATGTGCACGCAAAGAAAGAAGGCGTGGTTTCAGTAACCGCAGTTAGTGTTGAAGCAGCCATGTCAGGGAGACGCTGTGTGTTTCTAGGCGAAAGCAAAAGCACATTATTTGGCCTTCCGAAAGTAGATGCATTTAGGAATCTTTAAGATTACTTACAACAGAACAGCAATGCATTTTATGGACGACCGTTTCATGAACCTAGGAGAGGAGGTAATTCTCACTTTGCTATGACAATCTGGCGCTTCTGAATCAGCTACAGTTTTGTTATTAGTTTAAGTATTTGCTACTACTGAGTTTTGCGCATCATGTGTGTGTGTGTGTGCG